>NW_024427634.1:0-127898 GCF_017562075.2 Anopheles merus | reverse complement strand
GCCATTTACTCTATGTTCCGTTGGTCTGAGCGTGAACTTTGTTCGAAGACTTGCTGCGCAACTTTAATTTCCTTTCCAACGGTGAAGAGATTATCGCTCTAGCTCTTCTGGTTCCAAAGATGGCCGTTTAAAGTTAGAGGTTTTTTTTCATTAAAAACTGCTTACTCACCCGTCCCCATGGCCATGCTTGAAATTTGGACGAAAATGCAAGGTCATCCATTATCGTTCTTATGTCATTGGAGCTTCATGAATAAGCAAACCAAAGCCCTGGGACACAATAACAAGGATCTTGGCGATGAAAAAGTTTCATTCTGGGTCATAGTCCCCCAAAGCACATTTGAAGACTTTCCACAAAACCTTCAACTTCAGAGGCCATTTTTCTATATTTCCGTTGGTCTGAGCGTGAACTTTGTTCGAAGACTTGCTGCGCAACTTTTAATTTCCTTTCCAACGGTGAAGAGATTACGTCTCTCTAGCTCTTCTGGTTCCAAAGTTATGGCCGTTTAAAGTTAGAGGTTTTTTTTCTTCAAAACTGCTTTCCCACCCGTCCCCATGGCCATGCTTGAAAATTTGACGAAAATGCAAAGTCATCCATTATCGTTCTTATGTCATTGGGGCCTTTTGAATAAGCAAAACCAAAGCCCTGGGCACAATAACAAGGACATTGGCGATGAAAAAGTTTCACTCTGGGTCATATTACCCTTAATACACATGCTCAAATTGACAGGTTTTCCCGGGTACAATGCATTCAGAGGCCATTTACTCGGCTACCAGTGAGTCTTATCTTTAAACCTATGTGCGGATCTTGTAGACCACTTCAATACCTTTCCAAACTATCTTAATCATCATGCTAGGCACATGGTTACGAAGTTATGGCCATTTGAAGGAACATTCAACTACAATCACTTGAGCTTTCCCACCCGTCCCTATGGCCATGCTTGAAATTTTGACGAAAATGCAAGGTCATCCATTATCGTTCTTATGTCATTGGAGCTTCATGAATAAGCAAACCAAAGCCCTGGGACACAATAACAAGGATCTTGGCGATGAAAAAGTTTCATTCTGGGTCATAGTCCCCCAAAGCACATTTGAAGACATTCCACAAAACCTTCAACTTCAGAGGCCATTTACTCTATGTTCCGTTGGTCTGAGCGTGAACTTTGTTCGAAGACTTGCTGCGCAACTTTTAATTTCCTTTCCAACGGTGAAGAGATTACGTCTCTAGCTCTTCTGGTTCCAAAGATATGGCCGTTTAAATTTAGAGGTTTTTTTTCTTCAAAACTGCTTACTCACCCCCGTCCCCATGGCCATGCTTGAAATTTGGACGAAAATGCAAGGTCATCCTTTATCGTTCTTATGTCATTGGAGCTTCATGAATAAGCAAACCAAAGCCCTGGGACCACAATAACAAGGATCTTGGCGATGAAAAAGTTTCATTCTGGGTCATAGTCCCCCAAAGCACATTTGAAGACTTTCCACAAAACCTTCAACTTCAGAGGCCATTTACTCTATGTTCCGTTGGTCTGAGCGTGAACTTTGTTCGAAGACTTGCTGCGCAACTTTTAATTTCCTTTCCAACGGTGAAGAGATTACGTCTCTAGCTCTTCTGGTTCCAAAGTTATGGCCGTTTAAGTTAGAGGTTTTTTTTTCTTCAAAACTGCTTTCCCACCCGTCCCCATGGCCATGCTTGAAATTTGACGAAAATGCAAAGTCATCCATTATCGTTCTTATGTCATTGGGGCTTCTTGAATAAGCAAACCAAAGCCCTGGGACACAATAACAAGGACATTGGCGATGAAAAAGTTTCACTCTGGGTCATATTACCCTTATACACATGCTCAAATTGACAGGTTTTCCCGGGTACAATGCATTCAGAGGCCATTTACTCGGCTACCAGTGAGTCTTATCTTTAACCTATGTGCGGATCTTGTAGACCACTTCAATACCTTTCCAAAACTATCTTAATCATCATGCTAGGGCACATGGTTACGAAGTTATGGCCATTTGAAGGAACATTCAACTACATCACTTGAGCTTTCCCACCCGTCCCCTATGGCCATGCTTGAATTTTGACGAAAATGCAAGTCATCCATTATCGTTCTTATGTCATTGGAGCTTCATGAATAAGCACCCAACCAGCCCTGGGACACAATAACAAGGATCTTGGCGATGAAAAAGTTTCATTCTGGGTCATAGTCCCCAAAGCACATTTGAAGACTTTCCACAAAACCTTCAACTTCAGAGGCCATTTACTCTATGTTCCGTTGGTCTGAGCGTGAACTTTGTTCGAAGACTTGCTGCCAACTTTTAATTTCCTTTCCAACGGTGAAGAGATTACGTCTCTAGCTCTTCTGGTTCCAAAGTTATGGCCGTTTAAAGTTAGAGGTTTTTTTCTTCAAAATGCTTTCCCACCCGTCCCCCATGGCCATGCTTGAAATTTGACGAAAATGCAAAGTCATCCATTATCGTTCTTATTCATTGGGCTTCTTGAATAAGCAAACCAAAGCCCTGGGACACAATAACAAGGACATTGGCGATGAAAATTTCACTCTGGGTCATATTACCCTTAATACACATGCTCAAATTGACAGGTTTTCTCCGGTACAATGCATTCAGAGGCCATTTACTCGGCTACCGTTGAGTCTTATCTTTAACCTATGTGCGGATCTTGTAGACCACTTCAATACCTTCCAAACTATCTTATCATCACGCTAGAACACATGGTTACGAAGTTATGGCCATTTGAAGGAACATTCAACTACATCACTTGAGCTTTCTCCCGTCCCCGTCCTATGGCCATGCTGAAAATTGACGAAAATGCAAGGTCATCCATTATCGTTCTTATGTCATTGGGGCTTCATGAATAACCAAACCAAAGCCCTGGAACACAATAACAAGGATCTTGGCGATGAAAAAGTTTCATTCTGGGTCATAGTCCCCCAAAGCACATTTGAAGACTTTCCACAAAACCTTCAACTTCAGAGGCCATTTACTCTATGTTCCGTTGGTCTGAGCGTGAACTTTGTTCGAAGACTTGCTGCGCAACTTTTAATTTCCTTTCCAACGGTGAAGAGATTACGTCTCTAGCTCTTCTGGTTCCAAAGATATGGCCGTTTAAATTTAGAGGTTTTTTTCTTCAAAACTGCTTACTCTCACCCGTCCCCATGGCCATGCTTGAAATTTGGACGAAAATGCAAGGTCATCCTTTATCGTTCTTATGTCATTGGAGCTTCATGAATAAGCAAACCAAAGCCCTGGGACACAATACAAGGATCTTGGCGATGAAAAAGTTTCATTCTGGGTCATAGTCCCCCAAAGCACATTTGAAGACTTTCCACAAAACCTTCAACTTCAGAGGCCATTTACTCTATGTTCCGTTGGTCTGAGCGTGAACTTTGTTCGAAGACTTGCTGCGCAACTTTTAATTCCTTTCAACGGTGAAGAGATTACGTCTCTAGCTCTTCTGGTTCCAAAGATATGGCCGTTTAAAGTTAGAGGTTTTTTTATTAAAAACGCTCTTCTCTCACCCGTCCGTCCCCATGGCCATGCTTGAAAATTTGGACGAAAATGCAAGGTCATCCATTATCGTTCTTATGTCATTGGAGCTTCATGAATAAGCAAACCAAAGCCCTGGGACACAATAACAAGGATCTTGGCGATGAAAAAGTTTCATTCTGGGTCATAGTCCCCCAAAGCACATTTGAAGACTTTCCACACAAACCTTCAACTTCAGAGGCCATTTACTCTATGTTCCGTTGGTCTGAGCGTGAACTTTGTTCGAAGACTTGCTGCGCAACTTTTATTCCTTTCCAACGGTGAAGAGATTACGTCTCTAGCTCTTCTGGTTCCAAAGATATGGCCGTTTAAAGTTAGAGGTTTTTTATTAAAACTGCTTACTCACCCGTCCCTATGGCCATGCTTGAAATTTTGACGAAAATGCAAGGTCATCCATTATCGTTCTATGTCATTGGAGCTTCATGAATAAGCAAACCAAAGCCCTGGACACAATAACAAGGATCTTGGCGATGAAAAAGTTTCATTCTGGGTCATAGTCCCCCAAAGCACATTTGAAGACATTCCACAAAACCTTCAACTTCAGAGGCCATTTACTCTATGTTCCGTTGGTCTGAGCGTGAACTTTGTTCGAAGACTTGCTGCGCAACTTTTAATTTCCTTTCCAACGGTGAAGAGATTACGTCTCTAGCTCTTCTGGTTCCAAAGATATGGCCGTTTAAATTTAGAGGTTTTTTTTTCTTCAAAACTGCTTACTCACCCGTCCCCATGGCCATGCTTGAAATTTGGACGAAAATGCAAGGTCATCCTTTATCGTTCTTATGTCATTGGAGCTTCATGAATAAGCAAACCAAAGCCCTGGGACACAATAACAAGGATCTTGGCGATGAAAAAGTTTCATTCTGGGTCGTAGTCCCCCAAAGTACATTTGAAGACTTTCCACAAAACCTTTCAACTTCAGAGGCCATTTACTCTATGTTCCGTTGGTCTGAGCGTGAACTTTGGTCGAAAACTTGCTGCGCAACTTTTAATTTCCTTTCCAACGGTGAAGAGATTACGTCTCTAGCTCTTCTGGTTCCAAAGATATGGCCGTTTAAATTTAGAGGTTTTTTTTTTCTTCAAACTGCTTACTCACCCGTCCCCATGGCCATGCTTGAAATTTGGACGAAAATGCAAGGTCATCCTTTATCGTTCTTATGTCATTGGAGCTTCATGAATAAGCAAACCAAAGCCCTGGGACACAATAACAAGGATCTTGGCGATGGAAAAGTTTCATTCTGGGTCATAGTCCCCCAAAGCACATTTGAAGACTTTCCCCACAAAACCTTCAACTTCAGAGGCCATTTACTCTATGTTCCGTTGGTCTGAGCGTGAACTTTGTTCGAAGACTTGCTGCGCAACTTTTAATTTCCTTTCCAACGGTGAAGAGATTACGTCTCTAGCTCTTCTGGTTCAAAGTTATGGCCGTTTAAAGTTAGAGGTTTTTTTTTCTTCAAAACTGCTTTCCCACCCCACCGTCCCATGGCCATGCTTGAAATTTGACGAAAATGCAAAGTCATCCATTATCGTTCTTATGTCATTGGGGCTTCTTGAATAAGCAAACCAAAGCCCTGGGACACAATAACAAGGACATTGGCGATGAAAAAGTTTCACTCTGGGTCATATTACCCTTAATACACATGCTCAAATTGACAGGTTTTCCCGGGTACAATGCATTCAGAGGCCATTTACTCGGCTACCGGTGAGTCTTATCTTTAAACCTATGTGCGGATCTTGTAGACCACTTCAATACCTTTCCAAAACTATCTTAATCATCATGCTAGGGCACATGGTTACGAAGTTATGGCCATTTGAAGGAACATTCAACTACATCACTTGAGCTTTCTCACCCGTCCCTATGGCCATGCTTGAAATTTTGACGAAAATGCAAGGTCATCCATTATCGTTCTTATGTCATTGGAGCTTCATGAATAAGCAAACCAAAGCCCTGGGACACAATAACAAGGATCTTGGCGATGAAAAAGTTTCATTCTGGGTCATAGTCCCCCAAAGCACATTTGAAGACTTTCCACAAAACCTTCAACTTCAGAGGCCATTTACTCTATGTTCCGTTGGTCTGAGCGTGAACTTTGTTCGAAGACTTGCTGCGCAACTTTTAATTTCCTTTCCAACGGTGAAGAGATTACGTCTCTAGCTCTTCTGGTTCCAAAGATATGGCCGTTTAAAGTTAGAGGTTTTTTTATTAAAAACTGCTTACTCACCCGTCCCCATGGCCATGCTTGAAATTTGGACGAAAATGCAAGGTCATCCATTATCGTTCTTATGTCATTGGAGCTTCATGAATAAGCAAACCAAAGCCCTGGGACACAATAACAAGGATCTTGGCGATGAAAAAGTTTCATTCTGGGTCATAGTCCCCCAAAGCACATTTGAAGACTTTCCACAAAACCTTCAACTTCAGAGGCCATTTACTCTATGTTCCGTTGGTCTGAGCGTGAACTTTGTTCGAAGACTTGCTGCGCAACTTTTAATTTCCTTTCCAACGGTGAAGAGATTACGTCTCTAGCTCTTCTGGTTCCAAAGTTATGGCCGTTTAAAGTTAGAGGTTTTTTTTCTTCAAACTGCTTTCCCACCCGTCCCCATGGCCATGCTTGAAAATTTGACGAAAATGCAAAGTCATCCATTATCGTTCTTATGTCATTGGGGCTTCTTGAATAAGCAAACCAAAGCCCTGGGACACAATAACAAGGACATTGGCGATGAAAAAGTTTCACTCTGGGTCATATTACCCTTAATACACATGCTCAAATTGACAGGTTTTCCCGGGTACAATGCATTCAGAGGCCATTTACTCGGCTACCAGTGAGTCTTATCTTTAAACCTATGTGCGGATCTTGTAGACCACTTCAATACCTTTCCAAAACTATCTTAATCATCATGCTAGGCACATGGTTACGAAGTTATGGCCATTTGAAGGAACATTCAACTACATCACTTGAGCTTTCCCACCCGTCCCTATGGCCATGCTTGAAATTTTGACGAAAATGCAAGGTCATCCATTATCGTTCTTATGTCATTGGAGCTTCATGAATAAGCAAACCAAAGCCCTGGGACACAATAACAAGGATCTTGGCGATGAAAAAGTTTCATTCTGGGTCATAGTCCCCCAAAGCACATTTGAAGACTTTCCACAAAACCTTCAACTTCAGAGGCCATTTACTCTATGTTCCGTTGGTCTGAGCGTGAACTTTGTTCGAAGACTTGCTGCGCAACTTTTAATTTCCTTTCCAACGGTGAAGAGATTACGTCTCTAGCTCTTCTGGTTCCAAAGTTATGGCCGTTTAAAGTTAGAGGTTTTTTTTCTTCAAAACTGCTTTCCCACCCGTCCCCATGGCCATGCTTGAAAATTTGACGAAAATGCAAAGTCATCCATTATCGTTCTTATGTCATTGGGGCTTCTTGAATAAGCAAACCAAAGCCCTGGGACACAATAACAAGGACATTGGCGATGAAAAAGTTTCACTCTGGGTCATATTACCCTTAATACACATGCTCAAATTGACAGGTTTTCCCGGGTACAATGCATTCAGAGGCCATTTACTCGGCTACCGGTGAGTCTTATCTTTAAACCTATGTGCGGATCTTGTAGACCACTTCAATACCTTTCCAAAACTATCTTAATCATCACGCTAGAACACATGGTTACGAAGTTATGGCCATTTGAAGGAACATTCAACTACATCACTTGAGCTTTCTCGCCCGTCCCTATGGCCATGCTTGAAATTTTGACGAAAATGCAAGGTCATCCATTATCGTTCTTATGTCATTGGGGCTTCTTGAATAACAAACCAAAGCCCTGGACACAATAACAAGGATCTTGGCGATGAAAAAGTTTCATTCTGGGTCATAGTCCCCCAAAGCACATTTGAAGACTTTCCACAAAACCTTCAACTTCAGAGGCCATTTACTCTATGTTCCGTTGGTCTGAGCGTGAACTTTGTTCGAAGACTTGCTGCGCAACTTTTAATTTCCTTTCCAACGGTGAAGAGATTACGTCTCTAGCTCTTCTGGTTCCAAAGATATGGCCGTTTAAATTTAGAGGTTTTTTTCTTCAAAACTGCTTACTCACCCGTCCCCATGGCCATGCTTGAAATTTGGACGAAAATGCAAGGTCATCCTTTATCGTTCTTATGTCATTGGAGCTTCATGAATAAGCAAACCAAAGCCCTGGGACACAATAACAAGGATCTTGGCGATGAAAAAGTTTCATTCTGGGTCATAGTCCCCCAAAGCACATTTGAAGACTTTCCACAAAACCTTCAACTTCAGAGGCCATTTACTCTATGTTCCGTTGGTCTGAGCGTGAACTTTGTTCGAAGACTTGCTGCGCAACTTTTATTTCCTTTCCAACGGTGAAGAGATTACGTCTCTAGCTCTTCTGGTTCCAAAGATATGGCCGTTTAAAGTTAGAGGTTTTTTTATTAAAAACTGCTTACTCACCCGTCCCCATGGCCATGCTTGAAATTTGGACGAAAATGCAAGGTCATCCATTATCGTTCTTATGTCATTGGAGCTTCATGAATAAGCAAACCAAAGCCCTGGGACACAATAACAAGGATCTTGGCGATGAAAAAGTTTCATTCTGGGTCATAGTCCCCCAAAGCACATTTGAAGACTTTCCACAAAACCTTCAACTTCAGAGGCCATTTACTCTATGTTCCGTTGGTCTGAGCGTGAACTTTGTTCGAAGACTTGCTGCGCAACTTTTAATTTCCTTTCCAACGGTGAAGAGATTACGTCTCTAGCTCTTCTGGTTCCAAAGTTATGGCCGTTTAAAGTTAGAGGTTTTTTTTCTTCAAAACTGCTTTCCCACCCGTCCCCATGGCCATGCTTGAAATTTGACGAAAATGCAAAGTCATCCATTATCGTTCTTATGTCATTGGGGCTTCTTGAATAAGCAAACCAAAGCCCTGGGACACAATAACAAGGACATTGGCGATGAAAAAGTTTCACTCTGGGTCATATTACCCTTAATACACATGCTCAAATTGACAGGTTTTCCCGGGTACAATGCATTCAGAGGCCATTTACTCGGCTACCGGTGAGTCTTATCTTTAAACCTATGTGCGGATCTTGTAGACCACTTCAATACCTTTCCAAAACTATCTTAATCATCACGCTAGAACACATGGTTACGAAGTTATGGCCATTTGAAGGAACATTCAACTACATCACTTGAGCTTTCTCGCCCGTCCCTATGGCCATGCTTGAAATTTTGACGAAAATGCAAGGTCATCCATTATCGTTCTTATGTCATTGGGGCTTCTTGAATAACAAACCAAAGCCCTGGAACACAATAACAAGGATCTTGGCGATGAAAAAGTTTCATTCTGGGTCATAGTCCCCCAAAGCACATTTGAAGACTTTCCACAAAACCTTCAACTTCAGAGGCCATTTACTCTATGTTCCGTTGGTCTGAGCGTGAACTTTGTTCGAAGACTTGCTGCGCAACTTTTAATTTCCTTTCCAACGGTGAAGAGATTACGTCTCTAGCTCTTCTGGTTCCAAAGATATGGCCGTTTAAATTTAGAGGTTTTTTTCTTCAAAACTGCTTACTCACCCGTCCCCATGGCCATGCTTGAAATTTGGACGAAAATGCAAGGTCATCCTTTATCGTTCTTATGTCATTGGAGCTTCATGAATAAGCAAACCAAAGCCCTGGGACACAATAACAAGGATCTTGGCGATGAAAAAGTTTCATTCTGGGTCATAGTCCCCCAAAGCACATTTGAAGACTTTCCACAAAACCTTCAACTTCAGAGGCCATTTACTCTATGTTCCGTTGGTCTGAGCGTGAACTTTGTTCGAAGACTTGCTGCGCAACTTTTAATTTCCTTTCCAACGGTGAAGAGATTACGTCTCTAGCTCTTCTGGTTCCAAAGATATGGCCGTTTAAAGTTAGAGGTTTTTTTCTTAAAAACTGCTTACTCACCCGTCCCCATGGCCATGCTTGAAATTTGGACGAAAATGCAAGGTCATCCATTATCGTTCTTATGTCATTGGAGCTTCATGAATAAGCAAACCAAAGCCCTGGGACACAATAACAAGGATCTTGGCGATGAAAAAGTTTCATTCTGGGTCATAGTCCCCCAAAGCACATTTGAAGACTTTCCACAAAACCTTCAACTTCAGAGGCCATTTACTCTATGTTCCGTTGGTCTGAGCGTGAACTTTGTTCGAAGACTTGCTGCGCAACTTTTAATTTCCTTTCCAACGGTGAAGAGATTACGTCTCTAGCTCTTCTGGTTCCAAAGTTATGGCCGTTTAAAGTTAGAGGTTTTTTTTCTTCAAAACTGCTTTCCCACCCGTCCCCATGGCCATGCTTGAAAATTTGACGAAAATGCAAAGTCATCCATTATCGTTCTTATGTCATTGGGGCTTCTTGAATAAGCAAACCAAAGCCCTGGGACACAATAACAAGGACATTGGCGATGAAAAAGTTTCACTCTGGGTCATATTACCCTTAATACACATGCTCAAATTGACAGGTTTTCCCGGGTACAATGCATTCAGAGGCCATTTACTCGGCTACCGGTGAGTCTTATCTTTAAACCTATGTGCGGATCTTGTAGACCACTTCAATACCTTTCCAAAACTATCTTAATCATCACGCTAGAACACATGGTTACGAAGTTATGGCCATTTGAAGGAACATTCAACTACATCACTTGAGCTTTCTCACCCGTCCCTATGGCCATGCTTGAAATTTTGACGAAAATGCAAGGTCATCCATTATCGTTCTTATGTCATTGGGGCTTCATGAATAAGCAAACCAAAGCCCTGGGACACAATAACAAGGATCTTGGCGATGAAAAAGTTTCATTCTGGGTCATAGTCCCCCAAAGCACATTTGAAGACTTTCCACAAAACCTTCAACTTCAGAGGCCATTTACTCTATGTTCCGTTGGTCTGAGCGTGAACTTTGTTCGAAGACTTGCTGCGCAACTTTTAATTTCCTTTCCAACGGTGAAGAGATTACGTCTCTAGCTCTTCTGGTTCCAAAGATATGGCCGTTTAAATTTAGAGGTTTTTTTCTTCAAAACTGCTTACTCACCCGTCCCCATGGCCATGCTTGAAATTTGGACGAAAATGCAAGGTCATCCATTATCGTTCTTATGTCATTGGAGCTTCATGAATAAGCAAACCAAAGCCCTGGGACACAATAACAAGGATCTTGGCGATGAAAAAGTTTCATTCTGGGTCATAGTCCCCCAAAGCACATTTGAAGACTTTCCACAAAACCTTCAACTTCAGAGGCCATTTACTCTATGTTCCGTTGGTCTGAGCGTGAACTTTGTTCGAAGACTTGCTGCGCAACTTTTAATTTCCTTTCCAACGGTGAAGAGATTACGTCTCTAGCTCTTCTGGTTCCAAAGATATGGCCGTTTAAAGTTAGAGGTTTTTTTATTAAAAACTGCTTACTCACCCGTCCCCATGGCCATGCTTGAAATTTGGACGAAAATGCAAGGTCATCCATTATCGTTCTTATGTCATTGGAGCTTCATGAATAAGCAAACCAAAGCCCTGGGACACAATAACAAGGATCTTGGCGATGAAAAAGTTTCATTCTGGGTCATAGTCCCCCAAAGCACATTTGAAGACTTTCCACAAAACCTTCAACTTCAGAGGCCATTTACTCTATGTTCCGTTGGTCTGAGCGTGAACTTTGTTCGAAGACTTGCTGCGCAACTTTTAATTTCCTTTCCAACGGTGAAGAGATTACGTCTCTAGCTCTTCTGGTTCCAAAGTTATGGCCGTTTAAAGTTAGAGGTTTTTTTTCTTCAAAACTGCTTTCCCACCCGTCCCCATGGCCATGCTTGAAAATTTGACGAAAATGCAAAGTCATCCATTATCGTTCTTATGTCATTGGGGCTTCTTGAATAAGCAAACCAAAGCCCTGGGACACAATAACAAGGACATTGGCGATGAAAAAGTTTCACTCTGGGTCATATTACCCTTAATACACATGCTCAAATTGACAGGTTTTCCCGGGTACAATGCATTCAGAGGCCATTTACTCGGCTACCGTGAGTCTTATCTTTAAACCTATGTGCGGATCTTGTAGACCACTTCAATACCTTTCCAAAACTATCTTAATCATCACGCTAGAACACATGGTTACGAAGTTATGGCCATTTGAAGGAACATTCAACTACATCACTTGAGCTTTCTCACCCGTCCCTATGGCCATGCTTGAAATTTTGACGAAAATGCAAGGTCATCCATTATCGTTCTTATGTCATTGGGGCTTCTTGAATAAGCAAACCAAAGCCCTGGAACACAATAACAAGGATCTTGGCGATGAAAAAGTTTCATTCTGGGTCATAGTCCCCCAAAGCACATTTGAAGACTTTCCACAAAACCTTCAACTTCAGAGGCCATTTACTCTATGTTCCGTTGGTCTGAGCGTGAACTTTGTTCGAAGACTTGCTGCGCAACTTTTAATTTCCTTTCCAACGGTGAAGAGATTACGTCTCTAGCTCTTCTGGTTCCAAAGATATGGCCGTTTAAATTTAGAGGTTTTTTTCTTCAAAACTGCTTACTCACCCGTCCCCATGGCCATGCTTGAAATTTGGACGAAAATGCAAGGTCATCCTTTATCGTTCTTATGTCATTGGAGCTTCATGAATAAGCAAACCAAAGCCCTGGGACACAATAACAAGGATCTTGGCGATGAAAAAGTTTCATTCTGGGTCATAGTCCCCCAAAGCACATTTGAAGACTTTCCACAAAACCTTCAACTTCAGAGGCCATTTACTCTATGTTCCGTTGGTCTGAGCGTGAACTTTGTTCGAAGACTTGCTGCGCAACTTTTAATTTCCTTTCCAACGGTGAAGAGATTACGTCTCTAGCTCTTCTGGTTCCAAAGATATGGCCGTTTAAAGTTAGAGGTTTTTTTATTAAAAACTGCTTACTCACCCGTCCCCATGGCCATGCTTGAAATTTGGACGAAAATGCAAGGTCATCCATTATCGTTCTTATGTCATTGGAGCTTCATGAATAAGCAAACCAAAGCCCTGGGACACAATAACAAGGATCTTGGCGATGAAAAAGTTTCATTCTGGGTCATAGTCCCCCAAAGCACATTTGAAGACTTTCCACAAAACCTTCAACTTCAGAGGCCATTTACTCTATGTTCCGTTGGTCTGAGCGTGAACTTTGTTCGAAGACTTGCTGCGCAACTTTTAATTTCCTTTCCAACGGTGAAGAGATTACGTCTCTAGCTCTTCTGGTTCCAAAGTTATGGCCGTTTAAAGTTAGAGGTTTTTTTTCTTCAAAACTGCTTTCCCACCCGTCCCCATGGCCATGCTTGAAAATTTGACGAAAATGCAAAGTCATCCATTATCGTTCTTATGTCATTGGGGCTTCTTGAATAAGCAAACCAAAGCCCTGGGACACAATAACAAGGACATTGGCGATGAAAAAGTTTCACTCTGGGTCATATTACCCTTAATACACATGCTCAAATTGACAGGTTTTCCCGGGTACAATGCATTCAGAGGCCATTTACTCGGCTACCAGTGAGTCTTATCTTTAAACCTATGTGCGGATCTTGTAGACCACTTCAATACCTTTCCAAAACTATCTTAATCATCATGCTAGGGCACATGGTTACGAAGTTATGGCCATTTGAAGGAACATTCAACTACATCACTTGAGCTTTCCCACCCGTCCCTATGGCCATGCTTGAAATTTTGACGAAAATGCAAGGTCATCCATTATCGTTCTTATGTCATTGGAGCTTCATGAATAAGCAAACCAAAGCCCTGGGACACAATAACAAGGATCTTGGCGATGAAAAAGTTTCATTCTGGGTCATAGTCCCCCAAAGCACATTTGAAGACTTTCCACAAAACCTTCAACTTCAGAGGCCATTTACTCTATGTTCCGTTGGTCTGAGCGTGAACTTTGTTCGAAGACTTGCTGCGCAACTTTTAATTTCCTTTCCAACGGTGAAGAGATTACGTCTCTAGCTCTTCTGGTTCCAAAGTTATGGCCGTTTAAAGTTAGAGGTTTTTTTTCTTCAAAACTGCTTTCCCACCCGTCCCCATGGCCATGCTTGAAAATTTGACGAAAATGCAAAGTCATCCATTATCGTTCTTATGTCATTGGGGCTTCTTGAATAAGCAAACCAAAGCCCTGGGACACAATAACAAGGACATTGGCGATGAAAAAGTTTCACTCTGGGTCATATTACCCTTAATACACATGCTCAAATTGACAGGTTTTCCCGGGTACAATGCATTCAGAGGCCATTTACTCGGCTACCGGTGAGTCTTATCTTTAAACCTATGTGCGGATCTTGTAGACCACTTCAATACCTTTCCAAAACTATCTTAATCATCACGCTAGAACACATGGTTACGAAGTTATGGCCATTTGAAGGAACATTCAACTACATCACTTGAGCTTTCTCGCCCGTCCCTATGGCCATGCTTGAAATTTTGACGAAAATGCAAGGTCATCCATTATCGTTCTTATGTCATTGGGGCTTCTTGAATAAGCAAACCAAAGCCCTGGGACACAATAACAAGGATCTTGGCGATGAAAAAGTTTCATTCTGGGTCATAGTCCCCCAAAGCACATTTGAAGACTTTCCACAAAACCTTCAACTTCAGAGGCCATTTACTCTATGTTCCGTTGGTCTGAGCGTGAACTTTGTTCGAAGACTTGCTGCGCAACTTTTAATTTCCTTTCCAACGGTGAAGAGATTACGTCTCTAGCTCTTCTGGTTCCAAAGATATGGCCGTTTAAAGTTAGAGGTTTTTTTATTAAAAACTGCTTACTCACCCGTCCCCATGGCCATGCTTGAAATTTGGACGAAAATGCAAGGTCATCCATTATCGTTCTTATGTCATTGGAGCTTCATGAATAAGCAAACCAAAGCCCTGGGACACAATAACAAGGATCTTGGCGATGAAAAAGTTTCATTCTGGGTCATAGTCCCCCAAAGCACATTTGAAGACTTTCCACAAAACCTTCAACTTCAGAGGCCATTTACTCTATGTTCCGTTGGTCTGAGCGTGAACTTTGTTCGAAGACTTGCTGCGCAACTTTTAATTTCCTTTCCAACGGTGAAGAGATTACGTCTCTAGCTCTTCTGGTTCCAAAGTTATGGCCGTTTAAAGTTAGAGGTTTTTTTTCTTCAAAACTGCTTTCCCACCCGTCCCCATGGCCATGCTTGAAAATTTGACGAAAATGCAAAGTCATCCATTATCGTTCTTATGTCATTGGGGCTTCTTGAATAAGCAAACCAAAGCCCTGGGACACAATAACAAGGACATTGGCGATGAAAAAGTTTCACTCTGGGTCATATTACCCTTAATACACATGCTCAAATTGACAGGTTTTCCCGGGTACAATGCATTCAGAGGCCATTTACTCGGCTACCAGTGAGTCTTATCTTTAAACCTATGTGCGGATCTTGTAGACCACTTCAATACCTTTCCAAAACTATCTTAATCATCATGCTAGGGCACATGGTTACGAAGTTATGGCCATTTGAAGGAACATTCAACTACATCACTTGAGCTTTCCCACCCGTCCCTATGGCCATGCTTGAAATTTTGACGAAAATGCAAGGTCATCCATTATCGTTCTTATGTCATTGGAGCTTCATGAATAAGCAAACCAAAGCCCTGGGACACAATAACAAGGATCTTGGCGATGAAAAAGTTTCATTCTGGGTCATAGTCCCCCAAAGCACATTTGAAGACTTTCCACAAAACCTTCAACTTCAGAGGCCATTTACTCTATGTTCCGTTGGTCTGAGCGTGAACTTTGTTCGAAGACTTGCTGCGCAACTTTTAATTTCCTTTCCAACGGTGAAGAGATTACGTCTCTAGCTCTTCTGGTTCCAAAGTTATGGCCGTTTAAAGTTAGAGGTTTTTTTTCTTCAAAACTGCTTTCCCACCCGTCCCCATGGCCATGCTTGAAAATTTGACGAAAATGCAAAGTCATCCATTATCGTTCTTATGTCATTGGGGCTTCTTGAATAAGCAAACCAAAGCCCTGGGACACAATAACAAGGACATTGGCGATGAAAAAGTTTCACTCTGGGTCATATTACCCTTAATACACATGCTCAAATTGACAGGTTTTCCCGGGTACAATGCATTCAGAGGCCATTTACTCGGCTACCGGTGAGTCTTATCTTTAAACCTATGTGCGGATCTTGTAGACCACTTCAATACCTTTCCAAAACTATCTTAATCATCACGCTAGAACACATGGTTACGAAGTTATGGCCATTTGAAGGAACATTCAACTACATCACTTGAGCTTTCTCGCCCGTCCCTATGGCCATGCTTGAAATTTTGACGAAAATGCAAGGTCATCCATTATCGTTCTTATGTCATTGGGGCTTCTTGAATAACCAAACCAAAGCCCTGGAACACAATAACAAGGATCTTGGCGATGAAAAAGTTTCATTCTGGGTCATAGTCCCCCAAAGCACATTTGAAGACTTTCCACAAAACCTTCAACTTCAGAGGCCATTTACTCTATGTTCCGTTGGTCTGAGCGTGAACTTTGTTCGAAGACTTGCTGCGCAACTTTTAATTTCCTTTCCAACGGTGAAGAGATTACGTCTCTAGCTCTTCTGGTTCCAAAGATATGGCCGTTTAAATTTAGAGGTTTTTTTCTTCAAAACTGCTTACTCACCCGTCCCCATGGCCATGCTTGAAATTTGGACGAAAATGCAAGGTCATCCTTTATCGTTCTTATGTCATTGGAGCTTCATGAATAAGCAAACCAAAGCCCTGGGACACAATAACAAGGATCTTGGCGATGAAAAAGTTTCATTCTGGGTCATAGTCCCCCAAAGCACATTTGAAGACTTTCCACAAAACCTTCAACTTCAGAGGCCATTTACTCTATGTTCCGTTGGTCTGAGCGTGAACTTTGTTCGAAGACTTGCTGCGCAACTTTTAATTTCCTTTCCAACGGTGAAGAGATTACGTCTCTAGCTCTTCTGGTTCCAAAGATATGGCCGTTTAAAGTTAGAGGTTTTTTTATTAAAAACTGCTTACTCACCCGTCCCCATGGCCATGCTTGAAATTTGGACGAAAATGCAAGGTCATCCATTATCGTTCTTATGTCATTGGAGCTTCATGAATAAGCAAACCAAAGCCCTGGGACACAATAACAAGGATCTTGGCGATGAAAAAGTTTCATTCTGGGTCATAGTCCCCCAAAGCACATTTGAAGACTTTCCACAAAACCTTCAACTTCAGAGGCCATTTACTCTATGTTCCGTTGGTCTGAGCGTGAACTTTGTTCGAAGACTTGCTGCGCAACTTTTAATTTCCTTTCCAACGGTGAAGAGATTACGTCTCTAGCTCTTCTGGTTCCAAAGTTATGGCCGTTTAAAGTTAGAGGTTTTTTTTCTTCAAAACTGCTTTCCCACCCGTCCCCATGGCCATGCTTGAAAATTTGACGAAAATGCAAAGTCATCCATTATCGTTCTTATGTCATTGGGGCTTCTTGAATAAGCAAACCAAAGCCCTGGGACACAATAACAAGGACATTGGCGATGAAAAAGTTTCACTCTGGGTCATATTACCCTTAATACACATGCTCAAATTGACAGGTTTTCCCGGGTACAATGCATTCAGAGGCCATTTACTCGGCTACCAGTGAGTCTTATCTTTAAACCTATGTGCGGATCTTGTAGACCACTTCAATACCTTTCCAAAACTATCTTAATCATCATGCTAGGGCACATGGTTACGAAGTTATGGCCATTTGAAGGAACATTCAACTACATCACTTGAGCTTTCCCACCCGTCCCTATGGCCATGCTTGAAATTTTGACGAAAATGCAAGGTCATCCATTATCGTTCTTATGTCATTGGAGCTTCATGAATAAGCAAACCAAAGCCCTGGGACACAATAACAAGGATCTTGGCGATGAAAAAGTTTCATTCTGGGTCATAGTCCCCCAAAGCACATTTGAAGACATTCCACAAAACCTTCAACTTCAGAGGCCATTTACTCTATGTTCCGTTGGTCTGAGCGTGAACTTTGTTCGAAGACTTGCTGCGCAACTTTTAATTTCCTTTCCAACGGTGAAGAGATTACGTCTCTAGCTCTTCTGGTTCCAAAGATATGGCCGTTTAAATTTAGAGGTTTTTTTTCTTCAAAACTGCTTACTCACCCGTCCCCATGGCCATGCTTGAAATTTGGACGAAAATGCAAGGTCATCCTTTATCGTTCTTATGTCATTGGAGCTTCATGAATAAGCAAACCAAAGCCCTGGGACACAATAACAAGGATCTTGGCGATGAAAAAGTTTCATTCTGGGTCATAGTCCCCCAAAGCACATTTGAAGACTTTCCACAAAACCTTCAACTTCAGAGGCCATTTACTCTATGTTCCGTTGGTCTGAGCGTGAACTTTGTTCGAAGACTTGCTGCGCAACTTTTAATTTCCTTTCCAACGGTGAAGAGATTACGTCTCTAGCTCTTCTGGTTCCAAAGTTATGGCCGTTTAAAGTTAGAGGTTTTTTTTCTTCAAAACTGCTTTCCCACCCGTCCCCATGGCCATGCTTGAAAATTTGACGAAAATGCAAGGTCATCCATTATCGTTCTTATGTCATTGGGGCTTCTTGAATAAGCAAACCAAAGCCCTGGGACACAATAACAAGGACATTGGCGATGAAAAAGTTTCACTCTGGGTCATATTACCCTTAATACACATGCTCAAATTGACAGGTTTTCCCGGGTACAATGCATTCAGAGGCCATTTACTCGGCTACCGGTGAGTCTTATCTTTAAACCTATGTGCGGATCTTGTAGACCACTTCAATACCTTTCCAAAACTATCTTAATCATCATGCTAGGGCACATGGTTACGAAGTTATGGCCATTTGAAGGAACATTCAACTACATCACTTGAGCTTTCCCACCCGTCCCTATGGCCATGCTTGAAATTTTGACGAAAATGCAAGGTCATCCATTATCGTTCTTATGTCATTGGAGCTTCATGAATAAGCAAACCAAAGCCCTGGGACACAATAACAAGGATCTTGGCGATGAAAAAGTTTCATTCTGGGTCATAGTCCCCCAAAGCACATTTGAAGACTTTCCACAAAACCTTCAACTTCAGAGGCCATTTACTCTATGTTCCGTTGGTCTGAGCGTGAACTTTGTTCGAAGACTTGCTGCGCAACTTTTAATTTCCTTTCCAACGGTGAAGAGATTACGTCTCTAGCTCTTCTGGTTCCAAAGTTATGGCCGTTTAAAGTTAGAGGTTTTTTTTCTTCAAAACTGCTTTCCCACCCGTCCCCATGGCCATGCTTGAAAATTTGACGAAAATGCAAAGTCATCCATTATCGTTCTTATGTCATTGGGGCTTCTTGAATAAGCAAACCAAAGCCCTGGGACACAATAACAAGGACATTGGCGATGAAAAAGTTTCACTCTGGGTCATATTACCCTTAATACACATGCTCAAATTGACAGGTTTTCCCGGGTACAATGCATTCAGAGGCCATTTACTCGGCTACCGGTGAGTCTTATCTTTAAACCTATGTGCGGATCTTGTAGACCACTTCAATACCTTTCCAAAACTATCTTAATCATCATGCTAGGGCACATGGTTACGAAGTTATGGCCATTTGAAGGAACATTCAACTACATCACTTGAGCTTTCCCACCCGTCCCTATGGCCATGCTTGAAATTTTGACGAAAATGCAAGGTCATCCATTATCGTTCTTATGTCATTGGAGCTTCATGAATAAGCAAACCAAAGCCCTGGGACACAATAACAAGGATCTTGGCGATGAAAAAGTTTCATTCTGGGTCATAGTCCCCCAAAGCACATTTGAAGACTTTCCACAAAACCTTCAACTTCAGAGGCCATTTACTCTATGTTCCGTTGGTCTGAGCGTGAACTTTGTTCGAAGACTTGCTGCGCAACTTTTAATTTCCTTTCCAACGGTGAAGAGATTACGTCTCTAGCTCTTCTGGTTCCAAAGTTATGGCCGTTTAAAGTTAGAGGTTTTTTTTCTTCAAAACTGCTTTCCCACCCGTCCCCATGGCCATGCTTGAAAATTTGACGAAAATGCAAAGTCATCCATTATCGTTCTTATGTCATTGGGGCTTCTTGAATAAGCAAACCAAAGCCCTGGGACACAATAACAAGGACATTGGCGATGAAAAAGTTTCACTCTGGGTCATATTACCCTTAATACACATGCTCAAATTGACAGGTTTTCCCGGGTACAATGCATTCAGAGGCCATTTACTCGGCTACCGGTGAGTCTTATCTTTAAACCTATGTGCGGATCTTGTAGACCACTTCAATACCTTTCCAAAACTATCTTAATCATCACGCTAGAACACATGGTTACGAAGTTATGGCCATTTGAAGGAACATTCAACTACATCACTTGAGCTTTCTCGCCCGTCCCTATGGCCATGCTTGAAATTTTGACGAAAATGCAAGGTCATCCATTATCGTTCTTATGTCATTGGGGCTTCTTGAATAACCAAACCAAAGCCCTGGAACACAATAACAAGGATCTTGGCGATGAAAAAGTTTCATTCTGGGTCATAGTCCCCCAAAGCACATTTGAAGACTTTCCACAAAACCTTCAACTTCAGAGGCCATTTACTCTATGTTCCGTTGGTCTGAGCGTGAACTTTGTTCGAAGACTTGCTGCGCAACTTTTAATTTCCTTTCCAACGGTGAAGAGATTACGTCTCTAGCTCTTCTGGTTCCAAAGATATGGCCGTTTAAATTTAGAGGTTTTTTTCTTCAAAACTGCTTACTCACCCGTCCCCATGGCCATGCTTGAAATTTGGACGAAAATGCAAGGTCATCCTTTATCGTTCTTATGTCATTGGAGCTTCATGAATAAGCAAACCAAAGCCCTGGGACACAATAACAAGGATCTTGGCGATGAAAAAGTTTCATTCTGGGTCATAGTCCCCCAAAGCACATTTGAAGACTTTCCACAAAACCTTCAACTTCAGAGGCCATTTACTCTATGTTCCGTTGGTCTGAGCGTGAACTTTGTTCGAAGACTTGCTGCGCAACTTTTAATTTCCTTTCCAACGGTGAAGAGATTACGTCTCTAGCTCTTCTGGTTCCAAAGATATGGCCGTTTAAAGTTAGAGGTTTTTTTATTAAAAACTGCTTACTCACCCGTCCCCATGGCCATGCTTGAAATTTGGACGAAAATGCAAGGTCATCCATTATCGTTCTTATGTCATTGGAGCTTCATGAATAAGCAAACCAAAGCCCTGGGACACAATAACAAGGATCTTGGCGATGAAAAAGTTTCATTCTGGGTCATAGTCCCCCAAAGCACATTTGAAGACTTTCCACAAAACCTTCAACTTCAGAGGCCATTTACTCTATGTTCCGTTGGTCTGAGCGTGAACTTTGTTCGAAGACTTGCTGCGCAACTTTTAATTTCCTTTCCAACGGTGAAGAGATTACGTCTCTAGCTCTTCTGGTTCCAAAGTTATGGCCGTTTAAAGTTAGAGGTTTTTTTTCTTCAAAACTGCTTTCCCACCCGTCCCCATGGCCATGCTTGAAAATTTGACGAAAATGCAAAGTCATCCATTATCGTTCTTATGTCATTGGGGCTTCTTGAATAAGCAAACCAAAGCCCTGGGACACAATAACAAGGACATTGGCGATGAAAAAGTTTCACTCTGGGTCATATTACCCTTAATACACATGCTCAAATTGACAGGTTTTCCCGGGTACAATGCATTCAGAGGCCATTTACTCGGCTACCAGTGAGTCTTATCTTTAAACCTATGTGCGGATCTTGTAGACCACTTCAATACCTTTCCAAAACTATCTTAATCATCACGCTAGGGCACATGGTTACGAAGTTATGGCCATTTGAAGGAACATTCAACTACATCACTTGAGCTTTCTCACCCGTCCCTATGGCCATGCTTGAAATTTTGACGAAAATGCAAGGTCATCCATTATCGTTCTTATGTCATTGGGGCTTCATGAATAAGCAAACCAAAGCCCTGGGACACAATAACAAGGATCTTGGCGATGAAAAAGTTTCATTCTGGGTCATAGTCCCCCAAAGCACATTTGAAGACTTTCCACAAAACCTTCAACTTCAGAGGCCATTTACTCTATGTTCCGTTGGTCTGAGCGTGAACTTTGTTCGAAGACTTGCTGCGCAACTTTTAATTTCCTTTCCAACGGTGAAGAGATTACGTCTCTAGCTCTTCTGGTTCCAAAGATATGGCCGTTTAAATTTAGAGGTTTTTTTTCTTCAAAACTGCTTACTCACCCGTCCCCATGGCCATGCTTGAAATTTGGACGAAAATGCAAGGTCATCCTTTATCGTTCTTATGTCATTGGAGCTTCATGAATAAGCAAACCAAAGCCCTGGGACACAATAACAAGGATCTTGGCGATGAAAAAGTTTCATTCTGGGTCATAGTCCCCCAAAGCACATTTGAAGACTTTCCACAAAACCTTCAACTTCAGAGGCCATTTACTCTATGTTCCGTTGGTCTGAGCGTGAACTTTGTTCGAAGACTTGCTGCGCAACTTTTAATTTCCTTTCCAACGGTGAAGAGATTACGTCTCTAGCTCTTCTGGTTCCAAAGTTATGGCCGTTTAAAGTTAGAGGTTTTTTTTCTTCAAAACTGCTTTCCCACCCGTCCCCATGGCCATGCTTGAAAATTTGACGAAAATGCAAAGTCATCCATTATCGTTCTTATGTCATTGGGGCTTCTTGAATAAGCAAACCAAAGCCCTGGGACACAATAACAAGGACATTGGCGATGAAAAAGTTTCACTCTGGGTCATATTACCCTTAATACACATGCTCAAATTGACAGGTTTTCCCGGGTACAATGCATTCAGAGGCCATTTACTCGGCTACCAGTGAGTCTTATCTTTAAACCTATGTGCGGATCTTGTAGACCACTTCAATACCTTTCCAAAACTATCTTAATCATCATGCTAGGGCACATGGTTACGAAGTTATGGCCATTTGAAGGAACATTCAACTACATCACTTGAGCTTTCCCACCCGTCCCTATGGCCATGCTTGAAATTTTGACGAAAATGCAAGGTCATCCATTATCGTTCTTATGTCATTGGAGCTTCATGAATAAGCAAACCAAAGCCCTGGGACACAATAACAAGGATCTTGGCGATGAAAAAGTTTCATTCTGGGTCATAGTCCCCCAAAGCACATTTGAAGACTTTCCACAAAACCTTCAACTTCAGAGGCCATTTACTCTATGTTCCGTTGGTCTGAGCGTGAACTTTGTTCGAAGACTTGCTGCGCAACTTTTAATTTCCTTTCCAACGGTGAAGAGATTACGTCTCTAGCTCTTCTGGTTCCAAAGTTATGGCCGTTTAAAGTTAGAGGTTTTTTTTCTTCAAAACTGCTTTCCCACCCGTCCCCATGGCCATGCTTGAAAATTTGACGAAAATGCAAAGTCATCCATTATCGTTCTTATGTCATTGGGGCTTCTTGAATAAGCAAACCAAAGCCCTGGGACACAATAACAAGGACATTGGCGATGAAAAAGTTTCACTCTGGGTCATATTACCCTTAATACACATGCTCAAATTGACAGGTTTTCCCGGGTACAATGCATTCAGAGGCCATTTACTCGGCTACCGGTGAGTCTTATCTTTAAACCTATGTGCGGATCTTGTAGACCACTTCAATACCTTTCCAAAACTATCTTAATCATCACGCTAGAACACATGGTTACGAAGTTATGGCCATTTGAAGGAACATTCAACTACATCACTTGAGCTTTCTCGCCCGTCCCTATGGCCATGCTTGAAATTTTGACGAAAATGCAAGGTCATCCATTATCGTTCTTATGTCATTGGGGCTTCTTGAATAACCAAACCAAAGCCCTGGAACACAATAACAAGGATCTTGGCGATGAAAAAGTTTCATTCTGGGTCATAGTCCCCCAAAGCACATTTGAAGACTTTCCACAAAACCTTCAACTTCAGAGGCCATTTACTCTATGTTCCGTTGGTCTGAGCGTGAACTTTGTTCGAAGACTTGCTGCGCAACTTTTAATTTCCTTTCCAACGGTGAAGAGATTACGTCTCTAGCTCTTCTGGTTCCAAAGATATGGCCGTTTAAATTTAGAGGTTTTTTTCTTCAAAACTGCTTACTCACCCGTCCCCATGGCCATGCTTGAAATTTGGACGAAAATGCAAGGTCATCCTTTATCGTTCTTATGTCATTGGAGCTTCATGAATAAGCAAACCAAAGCCCTGGGACACAATAACAAGGATCTTGGCGATGAAAAAGTTTCATTCTGGGTCATAGTCCCCCAAAGCACATTTGAAGACTTTCCACAAAACCTTCAACTTCAGAGGCCATTTACTCTATGTTCCGTTGGTCTGAGCGTGAACTTTGTTCGAAGACTTGCTGCGCAACTTTTAATTTCCTTTCCAACGGTGAAGAGATTACGTCTCTAGCTCTTCTGGTTCCAAAGATATGGCCGTTTAAAGTTAGAGGTTTTTTTATTAAAAACTGCTTACTCACCCGTCCCCATGGCCATGCTTGAAATTTGGACGAAAATGCAAGGTCATCCATTATCGTTCTTATGTCATTGGAGCTTCATGAATAAGCAAACCAAAGCCCTGGGACACAATAACAAGGATCTTGGCGATGAAAAAGTTTCATTCTGGGTCATAGTCCCCCAAAGCACATTTGAAGACTTTCCACAAAACCTTCAACTTCAGAGGCCATTTACTCTATGTTCCGTTGGTCTGAGCGTGAACTTTGTTCGAAGACTTGCTGCGCAACTTTTAATTTCCTTTCCAACGGTGAAGAGATTACGTCTCTAGCTCTTCTGGTTCCAAAGTTATGGCCGTTTAAAGTTAGAGGTTTTTTTCTTCAAAACTGCTTTCCCACCCGTCCCCATGGCCATGCTTGAAAATTTGACGAAAATGCAAAGTCATCCATTATCGTTCTTATGTCATTGGGGCTTCTTGAATAAGCAAACCAAAGCCCTGGGACACAATAACAAGGACATTGGCGATGAAAAAGTTTCACTCTGGGTCATATTACCCTTAATACACATGCTCAAATTGACAGGTTTTCCCGGGTACAATGCATTCAGAGGCCATTTACTCGGCTACCGGTGAGTCTTATCTTTAAACCTATGTGCGGATCTTGTAGACCACTTCAATACCTTTCCAAAACTATCTTAATCATCACGCTAGGGCACATGGTTACGAAGTTATGGCCATTTGAAGGAACATTCAACTACATCACTTGAGCTTTCCCACCCGTCCCTATGGCCATGCTTGAAATTTTGACGAAAATGCAAGGTCATCCATTATCGTTCTTATGTCATTGGGGCTTCATGAATAAGCAAACCAAAGCCCTGGGACACAATAACAAGGATCTTGGCGATGAAAAAGTTTCATTCTGGGTCATAGTCCCCCAAAGCACATTTGAAGACTTTCCACAAAACCTTCAACTTCAGAGGCCATTTACTCTATGTTCCGTTGGTCTGAGCGTGAACTTTGTTCGAAGACTTGCTGCGCAACTTTTAATTTCCTTTCCAACGGTGAAGAGATTACGTCTCTAGCTCTTCTGGTTCCAAAGATATGGCCGTTTAAATTTAGAGGTTTTTTTTCTTCAAAACTGCTTACTCACCCGTCCCCATGGCCATGCTTGAAATTTGGACGAAAATGCAAGGTCATCCTTTATCGTTCTTATGTCATTGGAGCTTCATGAATAAGCAAACCAAAGCCCTGGGACACAATAACAAGGATCTTGGCGATGAAAAAGTTTCATTCTGGGTCATAGTCCCCCAAAGCACATTTGAAGACTTTCCACAAAACCTTCAACTTCAGAGGCCATTTACTCTATGTTCCGTTGGTCTGAGCGTGAACTTTGTTCGAAGACTTGCTGCGCAACTTTTAATTTCCTTTCCAACGGTGAAGAGATTACGTCTCTAGCTCTTCTGGTTCCAAAGTTATGGCCGTTTAAAGTTAGAGGTTTTTTTTCTTCAAAACTGCTTTCCCACCCGTCCCCATGGCCATGCTTGAAAATTTGACGAAAATGCAAAGTCATCCATTATCGTTCTTATGTCATTGGGGCTTCTTGAATAAGCAAACCAAAGCCCTGGGACACAATAACAAGGACATTGGCGATGAAAAAGTTTCACTCTGGGTCATATTACCCTTAATACACATGCTCAAATTGACAGGTTTTCCCGGGTACAATGCATTCAGAGGCCATTTACTCGGCTACCAGTGAGTCTTATCTTTAAACCTATGTGCGGATCTTGTAGACCACTTCAATACCTTTCCAAAACTATCTTAATCATCATGCTAGGGCACATGGTTACGAAGTTATGGCCATTTGAAGGAACATTCAACTACATCACTTGAGCTTTCCCACCCGTCCCTATGGCCATGCTTGAAATTTTGACGAAAATGCAAGGTCATCCATTATCGTTCTTATGTCATTGGAGCTTCATGAATAAGCAAACCAAAGCCCTGGGACACAATAACAAGGATCTTGGCGATGAAAAAGTTTCATTCTGGGTCATAGTCCCCCAAAGCACATTTGAAGACTTTCCACAAAACCTTCAACTTCAGAGGCCATTTACTCTATGTTCCGTTGGTCTGAGCGTGAACTTTGTTCGAAGACTTGCTGCGCAACTTTTAATTTCCTTTCCAACGGTGAAGAGATTACGTCTCTAGCTCTTCTGGTTCCAAAGTTATGGCCGTTTAAAGTTAGAGGTTTTTTTTCTTCAAAACTGCTTTCCCACCCGTCCCCATGGCCATGCTTGAAAATTTGACGAAAATGCAAAGTCATCCATTATCGTTCTTATGTCATTGGGGCTTCTTGAATAAGCAAACCAAAGCCCTGGGACACAATAACAAGGACATTGGCGATGAAAAAGTTTCACTCTGGGTCATATTACCCTTAATACACATGCTCAAATTGACAGGTTTTCCCGGGTACAATGCATTCAGAGGCCATTTACTCGGCTACCGGTGAGTCTTATCTTTAAACCTATGTGCGGATCTTGTAGACCACTTCAATACCTTTCCAAAACTATCTTAATCATCACGCTAGAACACATGGTTACGAAGTTATGGCCATTTGAAGGAACATTCAACTACATCACTTGAGCTTTCTCGCCCGTCCCTATGGCCATGCTTGAAATTTTGACGAAAATGCAAGGTCATCCATTATCGTTCTTATGTCATTGGGGCTTCTTGAATAACCAAACCAAAGCCCTGGAACACAATAACAAGGATCTTGGCGATGAAAAAGTTTCATTCTGGGTCATAGTCCCCCAAAGCACATTTGAAGACTTTCCACAAAACCTTCAACTTCAGAGGCCATTTACTCTATGTTCCGTTGGTCTGAGCGTGAACTTTGTTCGAAGACTTGCTGCGCAACTTTTAATTTCCTTTCCAACGGTGAAGAGATTACGTCTCTAGCTCTTCTGGTTCCAAAGATATGGCCGTTTAAATTTAGAGGTTTTTTTCTTCAAAACTGCTTACTCACCCGTCCCCATGGCCATGCTTGAAATTTGGACGAAAATGCAAGGTCATCCTTTATCGTTCTTATGTCATTGGAGCTTCATGAATAAGCAAACCAAAGCCCTGGGACACAATAACAAGGATCTTGGCGATGAAAAAGTTTCATTCTGGGTCATAGTCCCCCAAAGCACATTTGAAGACTTTCCACAAAACCTTCAACTTCAGAGGCCATTTACTCTATGTTCCGTTGGTCTGAGCGTGAACTTTGTTCGAAGACTTGCTGCGCAACTTTTAATTTCCTTTCCAACGGTGAAGAGATTACGTCTCTAGCTCTTCTGGTTCCAAAGATATGGCCGTTTAAAGTTAGAGGTTTTTTTTAAAAACTGCTTACTCACCCGTCCCCATGGCCATGCTTGAAATTTGGACGAAAATGCAAGGTCATCCATTATCGTTCTTATGTCATTGGAGCTTCATGAATAAGCAAACCAAAGCCCTGGGACACAATAACAAGGATCTTGGCGATGAAAAAGTTTCATTCTGGGTCATAGTCCCCCAAAGCACATTTGAAGACTTTCCACAAAACCTTCAACTTCAGAGGCCATTTACTCTATGTTCCGTTGGTCTGAGCGTGAACTTTGTTCGAAGACTTGCTGCGCAACTTTTAATTTCCTTTCCAACGGTGAAGAGATTACGTCTCTAGCTCTTCTGGTTCCAAAGTTATGGCCGTTTAAAGTTAGAGGTTTTTTTTCTTCAAAACTGCTTTCCCACCCGTCCCCATGGCCATGCTTGAAAATTTGACGAAAATGCAAAGTCATCCATTATCGTTCTTATGTCATTGGGGCTTCTTGAATAAGCAAACCAAAGCCCTGGGACACAATAACAAGGACATTGGCGATGAAAAAGTTTCACTCTGGGTCATATTACCCTTAATACACATGCTCAAATTGACAGGTTTTCCCGGGTACAATGCATTCAGAGGCCATTTACTCGGCTACCGGTGAGTCTTATCTTTAAACCTATGTGCGGATCTTGTAGACCACTTCAATACCTTTCCAAAACTATCTTAATCATCACGCTAGAACACATGGTTACGAAGTTATGGCCATTTGAAGGAACATTCAACTACATCACTTGAGCTTTCTCGCCCGTCCCTATGGCCATGCTTGAAATTTTGACGAAAATGCAAGGTCATCCATTATCGTTCTTATGTCATTGGGGCTTCTTGAATAAGCAAACCAAAGCCCTGGAACACAATAACAAGGATCTTGGCGATGAAAAAGTTTCATTCTGGGTCATAGTCCCCCAAAGCACATTTGAAGACTTTCCACAAAACCTTCAACTTCAGAGGCCATTTACTCTATGTTCCGTTGGTCTGAGCGTGAACTTTGTTCGAAGACTTGCTGCGCAACTTTTAATTTCCTTTCCAACGGTGAAGAGATTACGTCTCTAGCTCTTCTGGTTCCAAAGTTATGGCCGTTTAAAGTTAGAGGTTTTTTTTCTTCAAAACTGCTTTCCCACCCGTCCCCATGGCCATGCTTGAAAATTTGACGAAAATGCAAAGTCATCCATTATCGTTCTTATGTCATTGGGGCTTCTTGAATAAGCAAACCAAAGCCCTGGGACACAATAACAAGGACATTGGCGATGAAAAAGTTTCACTCTGGGTCATATTACCCTTAATACACATGCTCAAATTGACAGGTTTTCCCGGGTACAATGCATTCAGAGGCCATTTACTCGGCTACCAGTGAGTCTTATCTTTAAACCTATGTGCGGATCTTGTAGACCACTTCAATACCTTTCCAAAACTATCTTAATCATCATGCTAGGGCACATGGTTACGAAGTTATGGCCATTTGAAGGAACATTCAACTACATCACTTGAGCTTTCCCACCCGTCCCTATGGCCATGCTTGAAATTTTGACGAAAATGCAAGGTCATCCATTATCGTTCTTATGTCATTGGGCTTCATGAATAAGCAAACCAAAGCCCTGGGACACAATAACAAGGATCTTGGCGATGAAAAAGTTTCATTCTGGGTCATAGTCCCCCAAAGCACATTTGAAGACTTTCCACAAAACCTTCAACTTCAGAGGCCATTTACTCTATGTTCCGTTGGTCTGAGCGTGAACTTTGTTCGAAGACTTGCTGCGCAACTTTTAATTTCCTTTCCAACGGTGAAGAGATTACGTCTCTAGCTCTTCTGGTTCCAAAGATATGGCCGTTTAAATTTAGAGGTTTTTTTCTTCAAAACTGCTTACTCACCCGTCCCCATGGCCATGCTTGAAATTTGGACGAAAATGCAAGGTCATCCTTTATCGTTCTTATGTCATTGGAGCTTCATGAATAAGCAAACCAAAGCCCTGGGACACAATAACAAGGATCTTGGCGATGAAAAAGTTTCATTCTGGGTCATAGTCCCCCAAAGCACATTTGAAGACTTTCCACAAAACCTTCAACTTCAGAGGCCATTTACTCTATGTTCCGTTGGTCTGAGCGTGAACTTTGTTCGAAGACTTGCTGCGCAACTTTTAATTTCCTTTCCAACGGTGAAGAGATTACGTCTCTAGCTCTTCTGGTTCCAAAGATATGGCCGTTTAAAGTTAGAGGTTTTTTTCTTCAAAACTGCTTACTCACCCGTCCCCATGGCCATGCTTGAAATTTTGACGAAAATGCAAGGTCATCCATTATCGTTCTTATGTCATTGGAGCTTCATGAATAAGCAAACCAAAGCCCTGGGACACAATAACAAGGATCTTGGCGATGAAAAAGTTTCATTCTGGGTCATAGTCCCCCAAAGCACATTTGAAGACTTTCCACAAAACCTTCAACTTCAGAGGCCATTTACTCTATGTTCCGTTGGTCTGAGCGTGAACTTTGTTCGAAGACTTGCTGCGCACTTTTAATTTCCTTTCCAACGGTGAAGAGATTACGTCTCTAGCTCTTCTGGTTCCAAAGATATGGCCGTTTAAAGTTAGAGGTTTTTTTTTAAAAACTGCTTACTCACCCGTCCCCATGGCCATGCTTGAAATTTGGACGAAAATGCAAGGTCATCCATTATCGTTCTTATGTCATTGGAGCTTCATGAATAAGCAAACCAAAGCCCTGGGACACAATAACAAGGATCTTGGCGATGAAAAAGTTTCATTCTGGGTCATAGTCCCCCAAAGCACATTTGAAGACTTTCCACAAAACCTTCAACTTCAGAGGCCATTTACTCTATGTTCCGTTGGTCTGAGCGTGAACTTTGTTCGAAGACTTGCTGCGCAACTTTTAATTTCCTTTCCAACGGTGAAGAGATTACGTCTCTAGCTCTTCTGGTTCCAAAGTTATGGCCGTTTAAAGTTAGAGGTTTTTTTTCTTCAAAACTGCTTTCCCACCCGTCCCCATGGCCATGCTTGAAAATTTGACGAAAATGCAAAGTCATCCATTATCGTTCTTATGTCATTGGGGCTTCTTGAATAAGCAAACCAAAGCCCTGGGACACAATAACAAGGACATTGGCGATGAAAAAGTTTCACTCTGGGTCATATTACCCTTAATACACATGCTCAAATTGACAGGTTTTCCCGGGTACAATGCATTCAGAGGCCATTTACTCGGCTACCGGTGAGTCTTATCTTTAAACCTATGTGCGGATCTTGTAGACCACTTCAATACCTTTCCAAACTATCTTAATCATCACGCTAGAACACATGGTTACGAAGTTATGGCCATTTGAAGGAACATTCAACTACATCACTTGAGCTTTCTCACCCGTCCCTATGGCCATGCTTGAAATTTTGACGAAAATGCAAGGTCATCCATTATCGTTCTTATGTCATTGGGGCTTCTTGAATACCAAACCAAGCCCTGGAACACAATAACAAGGATCTTGGCGATGAAAAGTTTCATTCTGGGTCATAGTCCCCCAAAGCACATTTGAAGACTTTCCACAAAACCTTCAACTTCAGAGGCCATTTACTCTATGTTCCGTTGGTCTGAGCGTGAACTTTGTTCGAAGACTTGCTGCGCAACTTTTAATTTCCTTTCCAACGGTGAAGAGATTACGTCTCTAGCTCTTCTGGTTTCCAAGATATGGCCGTTTAAAGTTAGAGGTTTTTTTTCTTCAAAACTGCTTACTCACCCGTCCCCATGGCCATGCTTGAAATTTGGACGAAAATGCAAGGTCATCCATTATCGTTCTTATGTCATTGGAGCTTCATGAATAAGCAAACCAAAGCCCTGGGACACAATAACAAGGATCTTGGCGATGAAAAAGTTTCATTCTGGGTCATAGTCCCCCAAAGCACATTTGAAGACTTCCACACAAACCTTCAACTTCAGAGGCCATTTACTCTATGTTCCGTTGGTCTGAGCGTGAACTTTGTTCGAAGACTTGCTGCGCAACTTTTAATTTCCTTTCCAACGGTGAAGAGATTACGTCTCTAGCTCTTCTGGTTCCAAAGTTATGGCCGTTTAAAGTTAGAGGTTTTTTTCTTCAAAACTGCTTTCCCACCCGTCCCCATGGCCATGCTTGAAATTTGACGAAAATGCAAAGTCATCCATTATCGTTCTTATGTCATTGGGGCTTCTTGAATAAGCAAACCAAAGCCCTGGGACACAATAACAAGGACATTGGCGATGAAAAAGTTTCACTCTGGGTCATATTACCCTTAATACACATGCTCAAATTGACAGGTTTTCCGGGTACAATGCATTCAGAGGCCATTTACTCGGCTACCAGTGAGTCTTATCTTTAAACCTATGTGCGGATCTTGTAGACCACTTCAATACCTTTCCAAAACTATCTTAATCATCATGCTAGGGCACATGGTTACGAAGTTATGGCCATTTGAAGGAACATTCACTACATCACTTGAGCTTTCCCCCACCCGTCCCTATGGCCATGCTTGAAATTTGACGAAATGCAAGGTCATCCATTATCGTTCTTATGTCATTGGAGGCTTCTTGAATAACCAAACCAAAGCCCTGGAACACAATAACAAGGATCTTGGCGATGAAAAGTTTCATTCTGGGTCATAGTCCCCCAAAGCACATTTGAAGACTTTCCACAAAACCTTCAACTTCAGAGGCCATTTACTCTATGTTCCGTTGGTCTGAGCGTGAACTTTGTTCGAAGACTTGCTGCGCAACTTTTAATTTCCTTTCCAACGGTGAAGAGATTACGTCTCTAGCTCTTCTGGTTCCAAAGTTATGGCCGTTTAAATTAGAGGTTTTTTTTCTTCAAAACTGCTTTCTCCACCCGTCCCCATGGCCATGCTTGAAATTTGACGAAAATGCAAGGTCATCCATTATCGTTCTTATGTCATTGGAGCTTCATGAATAAGCAAACCAAAGCCCTGGACACAATAACAAGGATCTTGGCGATGAAAAAGTTTCATTCTGGGTCATAGTCCCCCAAAGCACTCTTTTGAAGACTTTCCACAAAACCTTCAACTCAGAGGCCATTTACTCTATGTTCCGTTGGTCTGATCGTGAACTTTGTTCGAAGACTTGCTGCGCACTTTTAATTTCTTTCCAACGGTGAAGAGATTACGCTCTAGCTCTTCTGGTTCCAAAGTATGGCCGTTTAAATTAGAGGTTTTTTTATTAAAACTGCTTTCTCACCCGTCCCTATGGCCATGCTTGAAATTTTGGACGAAAATGCAAGGTCATCCATTATCGTTCTTATGTCATTGGAGCTTCATGAATAAGCAAACCAAAGCCCTGGGACACAATAACAAGGATCTTGGCGATGAAAAAGTTTTCATTCTGGGTCATAGTCCCCCAAAGCACATTTGAAGACTTTCCAAAAACCTTCAACTTCAGAGGCCATTTACTCTATGTTCCGTTGGTCTGAGCGTGAACTTTGTTCGAAGACTTGCTGCGCAACTTTTAATTTCCTTTCCAACGGTGAGAGATTACGTCTCTAGCTCTTCTGGTTCCAAAGATATGGCCGTTTAAATTTAGAGGTTTTTTTTCTTCAAAACTGCTTACTCACCCGTCCCCATGGCCATGCTTGAAATTTGGACAAAATGCAAGGTCATCCATTATCGTTCTTATGTCATTGGAGCTTCATGAATAAGCAAACCAAAGCCCTGGGACACAATAACAAGGATCTTGGCGATGAAAAAGTTTCATTCTGGGTCAGTCCCCCAAAGCACATTTGAAGACTTTCCACAAAACCTTCAACTTCAGAGGCCATTTACTCTATGTTCCGTTGGTCTGAGCGTGAACTTTGTTCGAAGACTTGCTGCGCAACTTTTAATTTCCTTTCCAACGGTGAAGAGATTACGTCTCTAGCTCTTCTGGTTCCAAAGTTATGGCCGTTTAAAGTTAGAGGTTTTTTTTCTTCAAAACTGCTTTCCCACCCGTCCCCATGGCCATGCTTGAAAATTTGACGAAAATGCAAAGTCATCCATTATCGTTCTTATGTCATTGGGGCTTCTTGAATAAGCAAACCAAAGCCCTGGGACACAATAACAAGACATTGGCGATGAAAAAGTTTCACTCTGGGTCATATTACCCTTAATACACATGCTCAATTGACAGGTTTTTCCCGGGTACAATGCATTCAGAGGCCATTTACTCGGCTACCAGTGAGTCTTATCTTTAAACCTATGTGCGGATCTTGTAGACCACTTCATACCTTTCCAAAACTATCTTAATCATCACGCTAGAACACATGGTTTACGAAGTTATGGCCATTTGAAGGAACATTCAACTACATCACTTGAGCTTTCTCGCCCGTCCCTATGGCCATGCTTGAAATTTTGACGAAAATGCAAGGTCATCCATTATCGTTCTTATGTCATTGGGGCTTCATGAATAAGCAAACCAAAGCCCTGGGACACAATAACAAGGATTTGGCGATGAAAAGTTTCATTCTGGGTCATAGTCCCCCAAAGCACATTTGAAGACTTTCCACAAAACCTTCAACTTCAGAGGCCATTTACTCTATGTTCCGTTGGTCTGAGCGTGAACTTTGTTCGAAGACTTGCTGCGCAACTTTTAATTTCCTTTCCAACGGTGAAGAGATTACGTCTCTAGCTCTTCTGGTTCCAAAGTTATGGCCGTTTAAATTAGAGGTTTTTTTTCTTCAAAACTGCTTTCTCACCCGTCCCCATGGCCATGCTTGAAATTTGACGAAAATGCAAGTCATCCATTATCGTTCTTATGTCATTGGGGCTTCATGAATAAGCAAACCAAAGCCCTGGGACACAATAACAAGGATCTTGGCGATGAAAAAGTTTCATTCTGGGTCATAGTCCCCCAAAGCACATTTGAAGACTTTCCACAAAACCTTCAACTTCAGAGGCCATTTACTCTATGTTCCGTTGGTCTGAGCGTGAACTTTGTTCGAAGACTTGCTGCGCAACTTTTAATTTCCTTTCCAACGGTGAAGAGATTACGTCTCTAGCTCTTCTGGTTCCAAAGATATGGCCGTTTAAAGTTAGAGGTTTTTTTATTAAAAACTGCTTTCTCACCCGTCCCCATGGCCATGCTTGAAATTTTGACGAAAATGCAAGGTCATCCATTATCGTTCTTATGTCATTGGAGCTTCATGAATAAGCAAACCAAAGCCCTGGGACACAATAACAAGGATCTTGGCGATGAAAAAGTTTCATTCTGGGTCATAGTCCCCCAAAGCACATTTGAAGACTTTCCACAAAACCTTCAACTTCAGAGGCCATTTACTCTATGTTCCGTTGGTCTGAGCGTGAACTTTGTTCGAAGACTTGCTGCGCAACTTTTAATTTCCTTTCCAACGGTGAAGAGATTACGTCTCTAGCTCTTCTGGTTCCAAAGATATGGCCGTTTAAATTTAGAGGTTTTTTTCTTCAAACTGCTTACTCACCCGTCCCCATGGCCATGCTTGAAATTTGGACGAAAATGCAAGGTCATCCTTTATCGTTCTTATGTCATTGGAGCTTCATGAATAAGCAAACCAAAGCCCTGGGACACAATAACAAGGATCTTGGCGATGAAAAGTTTCATTCTGGGTCATAGTCCCCCAAAGCACATTTGAAGACTTTCCACAAAACCTTCAACTTCAGAGGCCATTTACTCTATGTTCCGTTGGTCTGAGCGTGAACTTTGTTCGAAGACTTGCTGCGCAACTTTTAATTTCCTTTCCAACGGTGAAGAGATTACGTCTCTAGCTCTTCTGGTTCCAAAGTTATGGCCGTTTAAAGTTAGAGGTTTTTTTTCTTCAAAACTGCTTCCCACCCGTCCCCATGGCCATGCTTGAAAATTTTGACGAAAATGCAAAGTCATCCATTATCGTTCTTATGTCATTGGGGCTTCTTGAATAAGCAAACCAAAGCCCTGGGACACAATAACAAGGACATTGGCGATGAAAAAGTTTCACTCTGGGTCATATTACCCTTAATACACATGCTCAAATTGACAGGTTTTCCCGGGTACAATGCATTCAGAGGCCATTTACTCGGCTACCAGTGAGTCTATCTTTAAACCTATGTGCGATCTTGTAGACCTTTCAATACCTTTCCAAACTATCTTAATCATCATGCTAGGGCACATGGTTACGAAGTTATGGCCATTTGAAGGAACATTCAACTACATCACTTGAGCTTTCCCACCCGTCCCTATGGCCATGCTTGAAATTTTGACGAAAATGCAAGGTCATCCATTATCGTTCTTATGTCATTGGAGCTTCATGAATAAGCAAACCAAAGCCCTGGGACACAATAACAAGGATCTTGGCGATGAAAAAGTTTCATTCTGGGTCATAGTCCCCCAAAGCACATTTGAAGACTTTCCACAAAACCTTCAACTTCAGAGGCCATTTACTCTATGTTCCGTTGGTCTGAGCGTGAACTTTGTTCGAAGACTTGCTGCGCAACTTTTAATTTCCTTTCCAACGGTGAAGAGATTACGTCTCTAGCTCTTCTGGTTCCAAAGTTATGGCCGTTTAAAGTTAGAGGTTTTTTTTCTTCAAAACTGCTTTCCCACCCGTCCCCATGGCCATGCTTGAAAATTTGACGAAAATGCAAAGTCATCCATTATCGTTCTTATGTCATTGGGGCTTCTTGAATAAGCAAACCAAAGCCCTGGGACACAATAACAAGGACATTGGCGATGAAAAAGTTTCACTCTGGGTCATATTACCCTTAATACACATGCTCAAATTGACAGGTTTTCCCGGGTACAATGCATTCAGAGGCCATTTACTCGGCTACCGGTGAGTCTTATCTTTAAACCTATGTGCGGATCTTGTAGACCACTTCAATACCTTTCCAAAACTATCTTAATCATCACGCTAGAACACATGGTTACGAAGTTATGGCCATTTGAAGGAACATTCAACTACATCACTTGAGCTTTCTCGCCCGTCCCTATGGCCATGCTTGAAATTTTGACGAAAATGCAAGGTCATCCATTATCGTTCTTATGTCATTGGGGCTTCTTGAATAACCAACCAAAGCCCTGGGACACAATAACAAGGATCTTGGCGATGAAAAAGTTTCATTCTGGGTCATAGTCCCCCAAAGCACATTTGAAGACTTTCCACAAAACCTTCAACTTCAGAGGCCATTTACTCTATGTTCCGTTGGTCTGAGCGTGAACTTTGTTCGAAGACTTGCTGCGCAACTTTTAATTTCCTTTCCAACGGTGAAGAGATTACGTCTCTAGCTCTTCTGGTTCCAAAGATATGGCCGTTTAAATTAGAGGTTTTTTTTCTTCAAAACTGCTTACTCACCCGTCCCCATGGCCATGCTTGAAATTTGGACGAAAATGCAAGGTCATCCTTTATCGTTCTTATGTCATTGGAGCTTCATGAATAAGCAAACCAAAGCCCTGGGACACAATAACAAGGATCTTGGCGATGAAAAAGTTTCATTCTGGGTCATAGTCCCCCAAAGCACATTTGAAGACTTTCCACAAAACCTTCAACTTCAGAGGCCATTTACTCTATGTTCCGTTGGTCTGAGCGTGAACTTTGTTCGAAGACTTGCTGCGCAACTTTTAATTTCCTTTCCAACGGTGAAGAGATTACGTCTCTAGCTCTTCTGGTTCCAAAGTTATGGCCGTTTAAAGTTAGAGGTTTTTTTATTAAAAACTGCTTACTCACCCGTCCCCATGGCCATGCTTGAAATTTGGACGAAAATGCAAGGTCATCCATTATCGTTCTTATGTCATTGGAGCTTCATGAATAAGCAAACCAAAGCCCTGGGACACAATAACAAGGATCTTGGCGATGAAAAAGTTTCATTCTGGGTCATAGTCCCCCAAAGCACATTTGAAGACTTTCCACAAACCTTCAACTTCAGAGGCCATTTACTCTATGTTCCGTTGGTCTGAGCGTGAACTTTGTTCGAAGACTTGCTGCGCAACTTTTAATTTCCTTTCCAACGGTGAAGAGATTACGTCTCTAGCTCTTCTGGTTCCAAAGATATGGCCGTTTAAATTTAGAGGTTTTTTTCTTCAAAACTGCTTACTCACCCGTCCCCATGGCCATGCTTGAAATTTGGACGAAAATGCAAGGTCATCCTTTATCGTTCTTATGTCATTGGAGCTTCATGAATAAGCAAACCAAAGCCCTGGGACACAATAACAAGGATTTTGGCGATGAAAAAGTTTCATTCTGGGTCATAGTCCCCCAAAGCACATTTGAAGACTTTCCACAAAACCTTCAACTTCAGAGGCCATTTACTCTATGTTCCGTTGGTCTGAGCGTGAACTTTGTTCGAAGACTTGCTGCGCAACTTTTAATTTCCTTTCCAACGGTGAAGAGATTACGTCTCTAGCTCTTCTGGTTCCAAGTTATGGCCGTTTAAAGTTAGAGGTTTTTTTTTCTTCAAAACTGCTTTCCCACCCGTCCCCATGGCCATGCTTGAAAATTTGACGAAAATGCAAAGTCATCCATTATCGTTCTTATGTCATTGGGGCTTCTTGAATAAGCAAACCAAAGCCCTGGGACACAATAACAAGGACATTGGCGATGAAAAAGTTTCACTCTGGGTCATATTACCCTTAATACACATGCTCAAATTGACAGGTTTTCCCGGGTACAATGCATTCAGAGGCCATTTACTCGGCTACCCGTGAGTCTTATCTTTAAACCTATGTGCGGATCTTGTAGACCTTTTCAATACCTTTCCAAAACTATCTTAATCATCATGCTAGGGCACATGGTTACGAAGTTATGGCCATTTGAAGGAACATTCAACTACATCACTTGAGCTTTCCCACCCGTCCCTATGGCCATGCTTGAAATTTTGACGAAAATGCAAGGTCATCCATTATCGTTCTTATGTCATTGGAGCTTCATGAATAAGCAAACCAAAGCCCTGGGACACAATAACAAGGATCTTGGCGATGAAAAAGTTTCATTCTGGGTCATAGTCCCCCAAAGCACATTTGAAGACTTTCCACAAAACCTTCAACTTCAGAGGCCATTTACTCTATGTTCCGTTGGTCTGAGCGTGAACTTTGTTCGAAGACTTGCTGCGCAACTTTTAATTTCCTTTCCAACGGTGAAGAGATTACGTCTCTAGCTCTTCTGGTTCCAAAGTTATGGCCGTTTAAAGTTAGAGGTTTTTTTTTCTTCAAAACTGCTTTCCCACCCGTCCCCATGGCCATGCTTGAAAATTTGACGAAAATGCAAAGTCATCCATTATCGTTCTTATGTCATTGGGGCTTCTTGAATAAGCAAACCAAAGCCCTGGGACACAATAACAAGGACATTGGCGATGAAAAAGTTTCACTCTGGGTCATATTACCCTTAATACACATGCTCAAATTGACAGGTTTTCCCGGGTACAATGCATTCAGAGGCCATTTACTCGGCTACCGGTGAGTCTTATCTTTAAACCTATGTGCGGATCTTGTAGACCACTTCAATACCTTTCCAAAACTATCTTAATCATCACGCTAGAACACATGGTTACGAAGTTATGGCCATTTGAAGGAACATTCAACTACATCACTTGAGCTTTCTCACCCGTCCCTATGGCCATGCTTGAAATTTTGACGAAAATGCAAGGTCATCCATTATCGTTCTTATGTCATTGGAGCTTCATGAATAAGCAAACCAAAGCCCTGGGACACAATAACAAGGATCTTGGCGATGAAAAAGTTTCATTCTGGGTCATAGTCCCCCAAAGCACATTTGAAGACTTTCCACAAAACCTTCAACTTCAGAGGCCATTTACTCTATGTTCCGTTGGTCTGAGCGTGAACTTTGTTCGAAGACTTGCTGCGCAACTTTTAATTTCCTTTCCAACGGTGAAGAGATTACGTCTCTAGCTCTTCTGGTTCCAAAGTTATGGCCGTTTAAAGTTAGAGGTTTTTTTTCTTCAAAACTGCTTTCCCACCCGTCCCCATGGCCATGCTTGAAAATTTGACGAAAATGCAAAGTCATCCATTATCGTTCTTATGTCATTGGGCTTCTTGAATAAGCAAACCAAAGCCCTGGGACACAATAACAAGGACATTGGCGATGAAAAAGTTTCACTCTGGGTCATATTACCCTTAATACACATGCTCAAATTGACAGGTTTTCCCGGGTACAATGCATTCAGAGGCCATTTACTCGGCTACCGTGAGTCTTATCTTTAAACCTATGTGCGGATCTTGTAGACCACTTCAATACCTTTCCAAAACTATCTTAATCATCACGCTAGAACACATGGTTACGAAGTTATGGCCATTTGAAGGAACATTCAACTACATCACTTGAGCTTTCTCGCCCGTCCCTATGGCCATGCTTGAAATTTTGACGAAAATGCAAGGTCATCCATTATCGTTCTTATGTCATTGGAGCTTCATGAATAAGCAAACCAAAGCCCTGGGACACAATAACAAGGATCTTGGCGATGAAAAAGTTTCATTCTGGGTCATAGTCCCCCAAAGCACATTTGAAGACTTTCCACAAAACCTTCAACTTCAGAGGCCATTTACTCTATGTTCCGTTGGTCTGAGCGTGAACTTTGTTCGAAGACTTGCTGCGCAACTTTTAATTTCCTTTCCAACGGTGAAGAGATTACGTCTCTAGCTCTTCTGGTTCCAAAGATATGGCCGTTTAAATTTAGAGGTTTTTTTTTCTTCAAAACTGCTTACTCACCCGTCCCCATGGCCATGCTTGAAATTTGGACGAAAATGCAAGGTCATCCTTTATCGTTCTTATGTCATTGGAGCTTCATGAATAAGCAAACCAAAGCCCTGGGACACAATAACAAGGATCTTGGCGATGAAAAGTTTCATTCTGGGTCATAGTCCCCCAAAGCACATTTGAAGACTTTCCACAAAACCTTCAACTTCAGAGGCCATTTACTCTATGTTCCGTTGGTCTGAGCGTGAACTTTGTTCGAAGACTTGCTGCGCAACTTTTAATTCCTTTCCAACGGTGAAGAGATTACGTCTCTAGCTCTTCTGGTTCCAAAATATGGCCGTTTAAAGTTAGAGGTTTTTTTTATTAAAACTGCTTACTCCCACCGTCCCCATGGCCATGCTTGAAATTTGACGAAAATGCAAGGTCATCCATTATCGTTCTTATGTCATTGGAGCTTCATGAATAAGCAAACCAAAGCCCTGGGACACAATAACAAGGATCTTGGCGAAAAAAAAGTTTCATTCTGGGTCATAGTCCCCCAAAGCACATTTGAAGACTTTCCACAAAACCTTCAACTTCAGAGGCCATTTACTCTATGTTCCGTTGGTCTGAGCGTGAACTTTGTTCGAAGACTTGCTGCGCAACTTTTAATTTCCTTTCCAACGGTGAAGAGATTACGTCTCTAGCTCTTCTGGTTCCAAAGATATGGCCGTTTAAATTTAGAGGTTTTTTTTCTTCAAAACTGCTTACTCACCCGTCCCCATGGCCATGCTTGAAATTTGGACGAAAATGCAAGGTCATCCATTATCGTTCTTATGTCATTGGAGCTTCATGAATAAGCAAACCAAAGCCCTGGACACAATAACAAGGATCTTGGCGATGAAAAAGTTTCATTCTGGGTCATAGTCCCCCAAAGCACATTTGAAGACTTTCCACAAAACCTTCAACTTCAGAGGCCATTTACTCTATGTTCCGTTGGTCTGAGCGTGAACTTTGTTCGAAGACTTGCTGCGCAACTTTTAATTTCCTTTCCAACGGTGAAGAGATTACGTCTCTAGCTCTTCTGGTTCCAAAGTTATGGCCGTTTAAAGTTAGAGGTTTTTTTTCTTCAAAACTGCTTTCCCACCCGTCCCCATGGCCATGCTTGAAAATTTGACGAAAATGCAAAGTCATCCATTATCGTTCTTATGTCATTGGGGCTTCTTGAATAAGCAAACCAAAGCCCTGGGACACAATAACAAGGACATTGGCGATGAAAAAGTTTCACTCTGGGTCATATTACCCTTAATACACATGCTCAAATTGACAGGTTTTCCCGGGTACAATGCATTCAGAGGCCATTTACTCGGCTACCAGTGAGTCTTATCTTTAAACCTATGTGCGGATCTTGTAGACCTTTTCAATACCTTTCCAAAACTATCTTAATCATCATGCTAGGGCACATGGTTACGAAGTTATGGCCATTTGAAGGAACATTCAACTACATCACTTGAGCTTTCCCACCCGTCCCTATGGCCATGCTTGAAATTTTGACGAAAATGCAAGGTCATCCTTTATCGTTCTTATGTCATTGGAGCTTCATGAATAAGCAAACCAAAGCCCTGGGACACAATAACAAGGATCTTGGCGATGAAAAAGTTTCATTCTGGGTCATAGTCCCCCAAAGCACATTTGAAGACTTTCCACAAAACCTTCAACTTCAGAGGCCATTTACTCTATGTTCCGTTGGTCTGAGCGTGAACTTTGTTCGAAGACTTGCTGCGCAACTTTTAATTTCCTTTCCAACGGTGAAGAGATTACGTCTCTAGCTCTTCTGGTTCCAAAGTTATGGCCGTTTAAAGTTAGAGGTTTTTTTTCTTCAAAACTGCTTTCCCACCCGTCCCCATGGCCATGCTTGAAAATTTGACGAAAATGCAAAGTCATCCATTATCGTTCTTATGTCATTGGGCTTCTTGAATAAGCAAACCAAAGCCCTGGGACACAATAACAAGGACATTGGCGATGAAAAAGTTTCACTCTGGGTCATATTACCCTTAATACACATGCTCAAATTGACAGGTTTTCCCGGGTACAATGCATTCAGAGGCCATTTACTCGGCTACCAGTGAGTCTTATCTTTAAACCTATGTGCGGATCTTGTAGACCACTTCAATACCTTTCCAAAACTATCTTAATCATCATGCTAGGGCACATGGTTACGAAGTTATGGCCATTTGAAGGAACATTCAACTACATCACTTGAGCTTTCCCACCCGTCCCTATGGCCATGCTTGAAATTTTGACGAAAATGCAAGGTCATCCATTATCGTTCTTATGTCATTGGAGCTTCATGAATAAGCAAACCAAAGCCCTGGGACACAATAACAAGGATCTTGGCGATGAAAAAGTTTCATTCTGGGTCATAGTCCCCCAAAGCACATTTGAAGACTTTCCACAAAACCTTCAACTTCAGAGGCCATTTACTCTATGTTCCGTTGGTCTGAGCGTGAACTTTGTTCGAAGACTTGCTGCGCAACTTTTAATTTCCTTTCCAACGGTGAAGAGATTACGTCTCTAGCTCTTCTGGTTCCAAAGTTATGGCCGTTTAAAGTTAGAGGTTTTTTTCTTCAAAACTGCTTTCCCACCCGTCCCCATGGCCATGCTTGAAAATTTGACGAAAATGCAAAGTCATCCATTATCGTTCTTATGTCATTGGGGCTTCTTGAATAAGCAAACCAAAGCCCTGGGACACAATAACAAGGACATTGGCGATGAAAAAGTTTCACTCTGGGTCATATTACCCTTAATACACATGCTCAAATTGACAGGTTTTCCCGGGTACAATGCATTCAGAGGCCATTTACTCGGCTACCGGTGAGTCTTATCTTTAAACCTATGTGCGGATCTTGTAGACCACTTCAATACCTTTCCAAAACTATCTTAATCATCACGCTAGAACACATGGTTACGAAGTTATGGCCATTTGAAGGAACATTCAACTACATCACTTGAGCTTTCTCGCCCGTCCCTATGGCCATGCTTGAAATTTTGACGAAAATGCAAGGTCATCCATTATCGTTCTTATGTCATTGGAGCTTCATGAATAAGCAAACCAAAGCCCTGGACACAATAACAAGGATCTTGGCGATGAAAAAGTTTCATTCTGGGTCATAGTCCCCCAAAGCACATTTGAAGACTTTCCACAAAACCTTCAACTTCAGAGGCCATTTACTCTATGTTCCGTTGGTCTGAGCGTGAACTTTGTTCGAAGACTTGCTGCGCAACTTTTAATTTCCTTTCCAACGGTGAAGAGATTACGTCTCTAGCTCTTCTGGTTCCAAAGTTATGGCCGTTTAAAGTTAGAGGTTTTTTTTCTTCAAAACTGCTTTCCCACCCGTCCCCATGGCCATGCTTGAAAATTTGACGAAAATGCAAAGTCATCCATTATCGTTCTTATGTCATTGGGGCTTCTTGAATAAGCAAACCAAAGCCCTGGGACACAATAACAAGGACATTGGCGATGAAAAGTTTCACTCTGGGTCATATTACCCTTAATACACATGCTCAAATTGACAGGTTTTCCCGGGTACAATGCATTCAGAGGCCATTTACTCGGCTACCAGTGAGTCTTATCTTTAAACCTATGTGCGGATCTTGTAGACCACTTCAATACCTTTCCAAAACTATCTTAATCATCATGCTAGGGCACATGGTTACGAAGTTATGGCCATTTGAAGGAACATTCAACTACATCACTTGAGCTTTCCCACCCGTCCCTATGGCCATGCTTGAAATTTTGACGAAAATGCAAGGTCATCCATTATCGTTCTTATGTCATTGGAGCTTCATGAATAAGCAAACCAAAGCCCTGGGACACAATAACAAGGATCTTGGCGATGAAAAAGTTTCATTCTGGGTCATAGTCCCCCAAAGCACATTTGAAGACTTCCACAAAACCTTCAACTTCAGAGGCCATTTACTCTATGTTCCGTTGGTCTGAGCGTGAACTTTGTTCGAAGACTTGCTGCGCAACTTTTAATTTCCTTTCCAACGGTGAAGAGATTACGTCTCTAGCTCTTCTGGTTCCAAAGATATGGCCGTTTAAATTTAGAGGTTTTTTTTCTTCAAAACTGCTTACTCACCCGTCCCCATGGCCATGCTTGAAATTTGGACGAAAATGCAAGGTCATCCTTTATCGTTCTTATGTCATTGGAGCTTCATGAATAAGCAAACCAAAGCCCTGGGACACAATAACAAGGATCTTGGCGATGAAAAAGTTTCATTCTGGGTCATAGTCCCCCAAAGCACATTTGAAGACTTTCCACAAAACCTTCAACTTCAGAGGCCATTTACTCTATGTTCCGTTGGTCTGAGCGTGAACTTTGTTCGAAGACTTGCTGCGCAACTTTTAATTTCCTTTCCAACGGTGAAGAGATTACGTCTCTAGCTCTTCTGGTTCCAAAGTTATGGCCGTTTAAAGTTAGAGGTTTTTTTTCTTCAAAACTGCTTTCCCACCCGTCCCCATGGCCATGCTTGAAAATTTGACGAAAATGCAAAGTCATCCATTATCGTTCTTATGTCATTGGGGCTTCTTGAATAAGCAAACCAAAGCCCTGGGACACAATAACAAGGACATTGGCGATGAAAAAGTTTCACTCTGGGTCATATTACCCTTAATACACATGCTCAAATTGACAGGTTTTCCCGGGTACAATGCATTCAGAGGCCATTTACTCGGCTACCGGTGAGTCTTATCTTTAAACCTATGTGCGGATCTTGTAGACCACTTCAATACCTTTCCAAAACTATCTTAATCATCACGCTAGAACACATGGTTACGAAGTTATGGCCATTTGAAGGAACATTCAACTACATCACTTGAGCTTTCTCACCCGTCCCTATGGCCATGCTTGAAATTTTGACGAAAATGCAAGGTCATCCATTATCGTTCTTATGTCATTGGAGCTTCATGAATAAGCAAACCAAAGCCCTGGGACACAATAACAAGGATCTTGGCGATGAAAAAGTTTCATTCTGGGTCATAGTCCCCCAAAGCACATTTGAAGACTTTCCACAAAACCTTCAACTTCAGAGGCCATTTACTCTATGTTCCGTTGGTCTGAGCGTGAACTTTGTTCGAAGACTTGCTGCGCAACTTTTAATTTCCTTTCCAACGGTGAAGAGATTACGTCTCTAGCTCTTCTGGTTCCAAAGTTATGGCCGTTTAAAGTTAGAGGTTTTTTTTCTTCAAAACTGCTTTCCCACCCGTCCCCATGGCCATGCTTGAAAATTTGACGAAAATGCAAAGTCATCCATTATCGTTCTTATGTCATTGGGGCTTCTTGAATAAGCAAACCAAAGCCCTGGGACACAATAACAAGGACATTGGCGATGAAAAAGTTTCACTCTGGGTCATATTACCCTTAATACACATGCTCAAATTGACAGGTTTTCCCGGGTACAATGCATTCAGAGGCCATTTACTCGGCTACCAGTGAGTCTTATCTTTAAACCTATGTGCGGATCTTGTAGACCTTTCAATACCTTTCCAAAACTATCTTAATCATCATGCTAGGGCACATGGTTACGAAGTTATGGCCATTTGAAGGAACATTCAACTACATCACTTGAGCTTTCCCACCCGTCCCTATGGCCATGCTTGAAATTTTGACGAAAATGCAAGGTCATCCATTATCGTTCTTATGTCATTGGAGCTTCATGAATAAGCAAACCAAAGCCCTGGGACACAATAACAAGGATCTTGGCGATGAAAAAGTTTCATTCTGGGTCATAGTCCCCCAAAGCACATTTGAAGACTTTCCACAAAACCTTCAACTTCAGAGGCCATTTACTCTATGTTCCGTTGGTCTGAGCGTGAACTTTGTTCGAAGACTTGCTGCGCAACTTTTAATTTCCTTTCCAACGGTGAAGAGATTACGTCTCTAGCTCTTCTGGTTCCAAAGATATGGCCGTTTAAATTTAGAGGTTTTTTTTCTTCAAAACTGCTTACTCACCCGTCCCCATGGCCATGCTTGAAATTTGGACGAAAATGCAAGGTCATCCTTTATCGTTCTTATGTCATTGGAGCTTCATGAATAAGCAAACCAAAGCCCTGGGACACAATAACAAGGATCTTGGCGATGAAAAAGTTTCATTCTGGGTCATAGTCCCCCAAAGCACATTTGAAGACTTTCCACAAAACCTTCAACTTCAGAGGCCATTTACTCTATGTTCCGTTGGTCTGAGCGTGAACTTTGTTCGAAGACTTGCTGCGCAACTTTTAATTTCCTTTCCAACGGTGAAGAGATTACGTCTCTAGCTCTTCTGGTTCCAAAGTTATGGCCGTTTAAAGTTAGAGGTTTTTTTTCTTCAAAACTGCTTTCCCACCCGTCCCCATGGCCATGCTTGAAATTTGACGAAAATGCAAAGTCATCCATTATCGTTCTTATGTCATTGGGGCTTCTTGAATAAGCAAACCAAAGCCCTGGGACACAATAACAAGGACATTGGCGATGAAAAAGTTTCACTCTGGGTCATATTACCCTTATACACATGCTCAAATTGACAGGTTTTCCCGGGTACAATGCATTCAGAGGCCATTTACTCGGCTACCGGTGAGTCTTATCTTTAAACCTATGTGCGGATCTTGTAGACCACTTCAATACCTTTCCAAAACTATCTTAATCATCATGCTAGGGCACATGGTTACGAAGTTATGGCCATTTGAAGGAACATTCAACTACATCACTTGAGCTTTCTCACCCGTCCCTATGGCCATGCTTGAAATTTTGACGAAAATGCAAGGTCATCCATTATCGTTCTTATGTCATTGGAGCTTCATGAATAAGCAAACCAAAGCCCTGGGACACAATAACAAGGATCTTGGCGATGAAAAAGTTTCATTCTGGGTCATAGTCCCCCAAAGCACATTTGAAGACTTTCCACAAAACCTTCAACTTCAGAGGCCATTTACTCTATGTTCCGTTGGTCTGAGCGTGAACTTTGTTCGAAGACTTGCTGCGCAACTTTTAATTTCCTTTCCAACGGTGAAGAGATTACGTCTCTAGCTCTTCTGGTTCCAAAGTTATGGCCGTTTAAAGTTAGAGGTTTTTTTCTTCAAAACTGCTTTCCCACCCGTCCCCATGGCCATGCTTGAAAATTTGACGAAAATGCAAAGTCATCCATTATCGTTCTTATGTCATTGGGGCTTCTTGAATAAGCAAACCAAAGCCCTGGGACACAATAACAAGGACATTGGCGATGAAAAAGTTTCACTCTGGGTCATATTACCCTTAATACACATGCTCAAATTGACAGGTTTTCCCGGGTACAATGCATTCAGAGGCCATTTACTCGGCTACCAGTGAGTCTTATCTTTAAACCTATGTGCGGATCTTGTAGACCTTTTCAATACCTTTCCAAAACTATCTTAATCATCATGCTAGGGCACATGGTTACGAAGTTATGGCCATTTGAAGGAACATTCAACTACATCACTTGAGCTTTCCCACCCGTCCCTATGGCCATGCTTGAAATTTTGACGAAAATGCAAGGTCATCCATTATCGTTCTTATGTCATTGGAGCTTCATGAATAAGCAAACCAAAGCCCTGGGACACAATAACAAGGATCTTGGCGATGAAAAAGTTTCATTCTGGGTCATAGTCCCCCAAAGCACATTTGAAGACTTTCCACAAAACCTTCAACTTCAGAGGCCATTTACTCTATGTTCCGTTGGTCTGAGCGTGAACTTTGTTCGAAGACTTGCTGCGCAACTTTTAATTTCCTTTCCAACGGTGAAGAGATTACGTCTCTAGCTCTTCTGGTTCCAAAGTTATGGCCGTTTAAAGTTAGAGGTTTTTTTTCTTCAAAACTGCTTTCCCACCCGTCCCCATGGCCATGCTTGAAAATTTGACGAAAATGCAAAGTCATCCATTATCGTTCTTATGTCATTGGGGCTTCTTGAATAAGCAAACCAAAGCCCTGGGACACAATAACAAGGACATTGGCGATGAAAAAGTTTCACTCTGGGTCATATTACCCTTAATACACATGCTCAAATTGACAGGTTTTCCCGGGTACAATGCATTCAGAGGCCATTTACTCGGCTACCGGTGAGTCTTATCTTTAAACCTATGTGCGGATCTTGTAGACCACTTCAATACCTTTCCAAAACTATCTTAATCATCACGCTAGAACACATGGTTACGAAGTTATGGCCATTTGAAGGAACATTCAACTACATCACTTGAGCTTTCTCGCCCGTCCCTATGGCCATGCTTGAAATTTTGACGAAAATGCAAGGTCATCCATTATCGTTCTTATGTCATTGGGGCTTCTTGAATAAGCAAACCAAAGCCCTGGGACACAATAACAAGGATCTTGGCGATGAAAAAGTTTCATTCTGGGTCATAGTCCCCCAAAGCACATTTGAAGACTTTCCACAAAACCTTCAACTTCAGAGGCCATTTACTCTATGTTCCGTTGGTCTGAGCGTGAACTTTGTTCGAAGACTTGCTGCGCAACTTTTAATTTCCTTTCCAACGGTGAAGAGATTACGTCTCTAGCTCTTCTGGTTCCAAAGTTATGGCCGTTTAAAGTTAGAGGTTTTTTTTCTTCAAAACTGCTTTCCCACCCGTCCCCATGGCCATGCTTGAAAATTTGACGAAAATGCAAAGTCATCCATTATCGTTCTTATGTCATTGGGGCTTGAATAAGCAAACCAAAGCCCTGGGACACAATAACAAGGACATTGGCGATGAAAAAGTTTCACTCTGGGTCATATTACCCTTAATACACATGCTCAAATTGACAGGTTTTCCCGGGTACAATGCATTCAGAGGCCATTTACTCGGCTACCGGTGAGTCTTATCTTTAAACCTATGTGCGGATCTTGTAGACCACTTCAATACCTTTCCAAAACTATCTTAATCATCACGCTAGAACACATGGTTACGAAGTTATGGCCATTTGAAGGAACATTCAACTACATCACTTGAGCTTTCTCACCCGTCCCTATGGCCATGCTTGAAATTTTGACGAAAATGCAAGGTCATCCATTATCGTTCTTATGTCATTGGAGCTTCATGAATAAGCAAACCAAAGCCCTGGGACACAATAACAAGGATCTTGGCGATGAAAAAGTTTCATTCTGGGTCATAGTCCCCCAAAGCACATTTGAAGACTTTCCACAAAACCTTCAACTTCAGAGGCCATTTACTCTATGTTCCGTTGGTCTGAGCGTGAACTTTGTTCGAAGACTTGCTGCGCAACTTTTAATTTCCTTTCCAACGGTGAAGAGATTACGTCTCTAGCTCTTCTGGTTCCAAAGTTATGGCCGTTTAAAGTTAGAGGTTTTTTTCTTCAAAACTGCTTTCCCACCCGTCCCCATGGCCATGCTTGAAAATTTGACGAAAATGCAAAGTCATCCATTATCGTTCTTATGTCATTGGGGCTTCTTGAATAAGCAAACCAAAGCCCTGGGACACAATAACAAGGACATTGGCGATGAAAAAGTTTCACTCTGGGTCATATTACCCTTAATACACATGCTCAAATTGACAGGTTTTCCCGGGTACAATGCATTCAGAGGCCATTTACTCGGCTACCAGTGAGTCTTATCTTTAAACCTATGTGCGGATCTTGTAGACCTTTTCAATACCTTTCCAAAACTATCTTAATCATCATGCTAGGGCACATGGTTACGAAGTTATGGCCATTTGAAGGAACATTCAACTACATCACTTGAGCTTTCCCACCCGTCCCTATGGCCATGCTTGAAATTTTGACGAAAATGCAAGGTCATCCATTATCGTTCTTATGTCATTGGAGCTTCATGAATAAGCAAACCAAAGCCCTGGGACACAATAACAAGGATCTTGGCGATGAAAAAGTTTCATTCTGGGTCATAGTCCCCCAAAGCACATTTGAAGACTTTCCACAAAACCTTCAACTTCAGAGGCCATTTACTCTATGTTCCGTTGGTCTGAGCGTGAACTTTGTTCGAAGACTTGCTGCGCAACTTTTAATTTCCTTTCCAACGGTGAAGAGATTACGTCTCTAGCTCTTCTGGTTCCAAAGTTATGGCCGTTTAAAGTTAGAGGTTTTTTTTCTTCAAAACTGCTTTCCCACCCGTCCCCATGGCCATGCTTGAAAATTTGACGAAAATGCAAAGTCATCCATTATCGTTCTTATGTCATTGGGGCTTCTTGAATAAGCAAACCAAAGCCCTGGGACACAATAACAAGGACATTGGCGATGAAAAAGTTTCACTCTGGGTCATATTACCCTTAATACACATGCTCAAATTGACAGGTTTTCCCGGGTACAATGCATTCAGAGGCCATTTACTCGGCTACCGGTGAGTCTTATCTTTAAACCTATGTGCGGATCTTGTAGACCACTTCAATACCTTTCCAAAACTATCTTAATCATCACGCTAGAACACATGGTTACGAAGTTATGGCCATTTGAAGGAACATTCAACTACATCACTTGAGCTTTCTCGCCCGTCCCTATGGCCATGCTTGAAATTTTGACGAAAATGCAAGGTCATCCATTATCGTTCTTATGTCATTGGGGCTTCTTGAATAAGCAAACCAAAGCCCTGGGACACAATAACAAGGATCTTGGCGATGAAAAAGTTTCATTCTGGGTCATAGTCCCCCAAAGCACATTTGAAGACTTTCCACAAAACCTTCAACTTCAGAGGCCATTTACTCTATGTTCCGTTGGTCTGAGCGTGAACTTTGTTCGAAGACTTGCTGCGCAACTTTTAATTTCCTTTCCAACGGTGAAGAGATTACGTCTCTAGCTCTTCTGGTTCCAAAGTTATGGCCGTTTAAAGTTAGAGGTTTTTTTTCTTCAAAACTGCTTTCCCACCCGTCCCCATGGCCATGCTTGAAAATTTGACGAAAATGCAAAGTCATCCATTATCGTTCTTATGTCATTGGGGCTTCTTGAATAAGCAAACCAAAGCCCTGGGACACAATAACAAGGACATTGGCGATGAAAAAGTTTCACTCTGGGTCATATTACCCTTAATACACATGCTCAAATTGACAGGTTTTCCCGGGTACAATGCATTCAGAGGCCATTTACTCGGCTACCGGTGAGTCTTATCTTTAAACCTATGTGCGGATCTTGTAGACCACTTCAATACCTTTCCAAAACTATCTTAATCATCACGCTAGAACACATGGTTACGAAGTTATGGCCATTTGAAGGAACATTCAACTACATCACTTGAGCTTTCCCACCCGTCCCTATGGCCATGCTTGAAATTTTGACGAAAATGCAAGGTCATCCATTATCGTTCTTATGTCATTGGAGCTTCATGAATAAGCAAACCAAAGCCCTGGGACACAATAACAAGGATCTTGGCGATGAAAAAGTTTCATTCTGGGTCATAGTCCCCCAAAGCACATTTGAAGACTTTCCACAAAACCTTCAACTTCAGAGGCCATTTACTCTATGTTCCGTTGGTCTGAGCGTGAACTTTGTTCGAAGACTTGCTGCGCAACTTTTAATTTCCTTTCCAACGGTGAAGAGATTACGTCTCTAGCTCTTCTGGTTCCAAAGTTATGGCCGTTTAAAGTTAGAGGTTTTTTTCTTCAAAACTGCTTTCCCACCCGTCCCCATGGCCATGCTTGAAATTTGACGAAAATGCAAAGTCATCCATTATCGTTCTTATGTCATTGGGGCTTCTTGAATAAGCAAACCAAAGCCCTGGGACACAATAACAAGGACATTGGCGATGAAAAAGTTTCACTCTGGGTCATATTACCCTTAATACACATGCTCAAATTGACAGGTTTTCCCGGGTACAATGCATTCAGAGGCCATTTACTCGGCTACCGGTGAGTCTTATCTTTAAACCTATGTGCGGATCTTGTAGACCACTTCAATACCTTTCCAAAACTATCTTAATCATCACGCTAGAACACATGGTTACGAAGTTATGGCCATTTGAAGGAACATTCAACTACATCACTTGAGCTTTCTCACCCGTCCCTATGGCCATGCTTGAAATTTTGACGAAAATGCAAGGTCATCCATTATCGTTCTTATGTCATTGGGGCTTCATGAATAAGCAAACCAAAGCCCTGGAACACAATAACAAGGATCTTGGCGATGAAAAAGTTTCATTCTGGGTCATAGTCCCCCAAAGCACATTTGAAGACTTTCCACAAAACCTTCAACTTCAGAGGCCATTTACTCTATGTTCCGTTGGTCTGAGCGTGAACTTTGTTCGAAGACTTGCTGCGCAACTTTTAATTTCCTTTCCAACGGTGAAGAGATTACGTCTCTAGCTCTTCTGGTTCCAAAGTTATGGCCGTTTAAAGTTAGAGGTTTTTTTTCTTCAAAACTGCTTTCCCACCCGTCCCCATGGCCATGCTTGAAATTTGACGAAAATGCAAAGTCATCCATTATCGTTCTTATGTCATTGGGGCTTCTTGAATAAGCAAACCAAAGCCCTGGGACACAATAACAAGGACATTGGCGATGAAAAAGTTTCACTCTGGGTCATATTACCCTTAATACACATGCTCAAATTGACAGGTTTTCCCGGGTACAATGCATTCAGAGGCCATTTACTCGGCTACCGGTGAGTCTTATCTTTAAACCTATGTGCGGATCTTGTAGACCACTTCAATACCTTTCCAAAACTATCTTAATCATCACGCTAGAACACATGGTTACGAAGTTATGGCCATTTGAAGGAACATTCAACTACATCACTTGAGCTTTCCCACCCGTCCCTATGGCCATGCTTGAAATTTTGACGAAAATGCAAGGTCATCCATTATCGTTCTTATGTCATTGGGGCTTTGAATAAGCAAACCAAAGCCCTGGGACACAATAACAAGGATCTTGGCGATGAAAAAGTTTCATTCTGGGTCATAGTCCCCCAAAGCACATTTGAAGACTTTCCACAAAACCTTCAACTTCAGAGGCCATTTACTCTATGTTCCGTTGGTCTGAGCGTGAACTTTGTTCGAAGACTTGCTGCGCAACTTTTAATTTCCTTTCCAACGGTGAAGAGATTACGTCTCTAGCTCTTCTGGTTCCAAAGATATGGCCGTTTAAATTTAGAGGTTTTTTTTCTTCAAAACTGCTTACTCACCCGTCCCCATGGCCATGCTTGAAATTTGGACGAAAATGCAAGGTCATCCTTTATCGTTCTTATGTCATTGGGGCTTCATGAATAAGCAAACCAAAGCCCTGGGACACAATAACAAGGATCTTGGCGATGAAAAAGTTTCATTCTGGGTCATAGTCCCCCAAAGCACATTTGAAGACTTTCCACAAAACCTTCAACTTCAGAGGCCATTTACTCTATGTTCCGTTGGTCTGAGCGTGAACTTTGTTCGAAGACTTGCTGCGCAACTTTTAATTTCCTTTCCAACGGTGAAGAGATTACGTCTCTAGCTCTTCTGGTTCCAAAGTTATGGCCGTTTAAAGTTAGAGGTTTTTTTCTTCAAAACTGCTTTCTCACCCGTCCCCATGGCCATGCTTGAAAATTTGACGAAAATGCAAAGTCATCCATTATCGTTCTTATGTCATTGGGGCTTCTTGAATAAGCAAACCAAAGCCCTGGGACACAATAACAAGGACATTGGCGATGAAAAAGTTTCACTCTGGGTCATATTACCCTTAATACACATGCTCAAATTGACAGGTTTTCCCGGGTACAATGCATTCAGAGGCCATTTACTCGGCTACCGGTGAGTCTTATCTTTAAACCTATGTGCGGATCTTGTAGACCACTTCAATACCTTTCCAAAACTATCTTAATCATCACGCTAGCACATGGTTACGAAGTTATGGCCATTTGAAGGAACATTCAACTACATCACTTGAGCTTTCCCACCCGTCCCTATGGCCATGCTTGAAATTTTGACGAAAATGCAAGGTCATCCATTATCGTTCTTATGTCATTGGGGCTTCATGAATAAGCAAACCAAAGCCCTGGGACACAATAACAAGGATCTTGGCGATGAAAAAGTTTCATTCTGGGTCATAGTCCCCCAAAGCACATTTGAAGACTTTCCACAAAACCTTCAACTTCAGAGGCCATTTACTCTATGTTCCGTTGGTCTGAGCGTGAACTTTGTTCGAAGACTTGCTGCGCAACTTTTAATTTCCTTTCCAACGGTGAAGAGATTACGTCTCTAGCTCTTCTGGTTCCAAAGTTATGGCCGTTTAAAGTTAGAGGTTTTTTTTCTTCAAAACTGCTTTCCCACCCGTCCCCATGGCCATGCTTGAAAATTTGACGAAAATGCAAAGTCATCCATTATCGTTCTTATGTCATTGGGGCTTCTTGAATAAGCAAACCAAAGCCCTGGGACACAATAACAAGGACATTGGCGATGAAAAAGTTTCACTCTGGGTCATATTACCCTTAATACACATGCTCAAATTGACAGGTTTTCCCGGGTACAATGCATTCAGAGGCCATTTACTCGGCTACCGTGAGTCTTATCTTTAAACCTATGTGCGGATCTTGTAGACCACTTCAATACCTTTCCAAAACTATCTTAATCATCATGCTAGGGCACATGGTTACGAAGTTATGGCCATTTGAAGGAACATTCAACTACATCACTTGAGCTTTCCCACCCGTCCCTATGGCCATGCTTGAAATTTTGACGAAAATGCAAGGTCATCCATTATCGTTCTTATGTCATTGGAGCTTCATGAATAAGCAAACCAAAGCCCTGGGACACAATAACAAGGATCTTGGCGATGAAAAAGTTTCATTCTGGGTCATAGTCCCCCAAAGCACATTTGAAGACTTTCCACAAAACCTTCAACTTCAGAGGCCATTTACTCTATGTTCCGTTGGTCTGAGCGTGAACTTTGTTCGAAGACTTGCTGCGCAACTTTTAATTTCCTTTCCAACGGTGAAGAGATTACGTCTCTAGCTCTTCTGGTTCCAAAGATATGGCCGTTTAAATTTAGAGGTTTTTTTTCTTCAAAACTGCTTACTCACCCGTCCCCATGGCCATGCTTGAAATTTGGACGAAAATGCAAGGTCATCCTTTATCGTTCTTATGTCATTGGAGCTTCATGAATAAGCAAACCAAAGCCCTGGGACACAATAACAAGGATCTTGGCGATGAAAAAGTTTCATTCTGGGTCATAGTCCCCCAAAGCACATTTGAAGACTTTCCACAAAACCTTCAACTTCAGAGGCCATTTACTCTATGTTCCGTTGGTCTGAGCGTGAACTTTGTTCGAAGACTTGCTGCGCAACTTTTAATTTCCTTTCCAACGGTGAAGAGATTACGTCTCTAGCTCTTCTGGTTCCAAAGTTATGGCCGTTTAAAGTTAGAGGTTTTTTTTCTTCAAAACTGCTTTCCCACCCGTCCCCATGGCCATGCTTGAAAATTTGACGAAAATGCAAAGTCATCCATTATCGTTCTTATGTCATTGGGGCTTCTTGAATAAGCAAACCAAAGCCCTGGGACACAATAACAAGGACATTGGCGATGAAAAAGTTTCACTCTGGGTCATATTACCCTTAATACACATGCTCAAATTGACAGGTTTTCCCGGGTACAATGCATTCAGAGGCCATTTACTCGGCTACCAGTGAGTCTTATCTTTAAACCTATGTGCGGATCTTGTAGACCACTTCAATACCTTTCCAAAACTATCTTAATCATCATGCTAGGGCACATGGTTACGAAGTTATGGCCATTTGAAGGAACATTCAACTACATCACTTGAGCTTTCCCACCCGTCCCTATGGCCATGCTTGAAATTTTGACGAAAATGCAAGGTCATCCATTATCGTTCTTATGTCATTGGAGCTTCATGAATAAGCAAACCAAAGCCCTGGGACACAATAACAAGGATCTTGGCGATGAAAAAGTTTCATTCTGGGTCATAGTCCCCCAAAGCACATTTGAAGACTTTCCACAAAACCTTCAACTTCAGAGGCCATTTACTCTATGTTCCGTTGGTCTGAGCGTGAACTTTGTTCGAAGACTTGCTGCGCAACTTTTAATTTCCTTTCCAACGGTGAAGAGATTACGTCTCTAGCTCTTCTGGTTCCAAAGTTATGGCCGTTTAAAGTTAGAGGTTTTTTTTCTTCAAAACTGCTTTCCCACCCGTCCCCATGGCCATGCTTGAAAATTTGACGAAAATGCAAAGTCATCCATTATCGTTCTTATGTCATTGGGGCTTCTTGAATAAGCAAACCAAAGCCCTGGGACACAATAACAAGGACATTGGCGATGAAAAAGTTTCACTCTGGGTCATATTACCCTTAATACACATGCTCAAATTGACAGGTTTTCCCGGGTACAATGCATTCAGAGGCCATTTACTCGGCTACCGGTGAGTCTTATCTTTAAACCTATGTGCGGATCTTGTAGACCACTTCAATACCTTTCCAAAACTATCTTAATCATCACGCTAGAACACATGGTTACGAAGTTATGGCCATTTGAAGGAACATTCAACTACATCACTTGAGCTTTCTCGCCCGTCCCTATGGCCATGCTTGAAATTTTGACGAAAATGCAAGGTCATCCATTATCGTTCTTATGTCATTGGAGCTTCTTGAATAACCAAACCAAAGCCCTGGAACACAATAACAAGGATCTTGGCGATGAAAAAGTTTCATTCTGGGTCATAGTCCCCCAAAGCACATTTGAAGACTTTCCACAAAACCTTCAACTTCAGAGGCCATTTACTCTATGTTCCGTTGGTCTGAGCGTGAACTTTGTTCGAAGACTTGCTGCGCAACTTTTAATTTCCTTTCCAACGGTGAAGAGATTACGTCTCTAGCTCTTCTGGTTCCAAAGATATGGCCGTTTAAATTTAGAGGTTTTTTTCTTCAAAACTGCTTACTCACCCGTCCCCATGGCCATGCTTGAAATTTGGACGAAAATGCAAGGTCATCCTTTATCGTTCTTATGTCATTGGAGCTTCATGAATAAGCAAACCAAAGCCCTGGGACACAATAACAAGGATCTTGGCGATGAAAAAGTTTCATTCTGGGTCATAGTCCCCCAAAGCACATTTGAAGACTTTCCACAAAACCTTCAACTTCAGAGGCCATTTACTCTATGTTCCGTTGGTCTGAGCGTGAACTTTGTTCGAAGACTTGCTGCGCAACTTTTAATTTCCTTTCCAACGGTGAAGAGATTACGTCTCTAGCTCTTCTGGTTCCAAAGATATGGCCGTTTAAAGTTAGAGGTTTTTTTATTAAAAACTGCTTACTCACCCGTCCCCATGGCCATGCTTGAAATTTGGACGAAAATGCAAGGTCATCCATTATCGTTCTTATGTCATTGGAGCTTCATGAATAAGCAAACCAAAGCCCTGGGACACAATAACAAGGATCTTGGCGATGAAAAAGTTTCATTCTGGGTCATAGTCCCCCAAAGCACATTTGAAGACTTTCCACAAAACCTTCAACTTCAGAGGCCATTTACTCTATGTTCCGTTGGTCTGAGCGTGAACTTTGTTCGAAGACTTGCTGCGCAACTTTTAATTTCCTTTCCAACGGTGAAGAGATTACGTCTCTAGCTCTTCTGGTTCCAAAGTTATGGCCGTTTAAAGTTAGAGGTTTTTTTTCTTCAAAACTGCTTTCCCACCCGTCCCCATGGCCATGCTTGAAAATTTGACGAAAATGCAAAGTCATCCATTATCGTTCTTATGTCATTGGGGCTTCTTGAATAAGCAAACCAAAGCCCTGGGACACAATAACAAGGACATTGGCGATGAAAAAGTTTCACTCTGGGTCATATTACCCTTAATACACATGCTCAAATTGACAGGTTTTCCGGGTACAATGCATTCAGAGGCCATTTACTCGGCTACCAGTGAGTCTTATCTTTAAACCTATGTGCGGATCTTGTAGACCACTTCAATACCTTTCCAAAACTATCTTAATCATCATGCTAGGGCACATGGTTACGAAGTTATGGCCATTTGAAGGAACATTCAACTACATCACTTGAGCTTTCACCCGTCCCTATGGCCATGCTTGAAATTTTGACGAAAATGCAAAGTCATCCATTATCGTTCTTATGTCATGGGGCTTCTTGAATAAGCAAACCAAAGCCCTGGGACACAATAACAAGGATCTTGGCGATGAAAAAGTTTCATTCTGGGTCATAGTCCCCCAAAGCACATTTGAAGACTTTCCACAAAACCTTCAACTTCAGAGGCCATTTACTCTATGTTCCGTTGGTCTGAGCGTGAACTTTGTTCGAAGACTTGCTGCGCAACTTTTAATTTCCTTTCCAACGGTGAAGAGATTACGTCTCTAGCTCTTCTGGTTCCAAAGATATGGCCGTTTAAATTTAGAGGTTTTTTTTCTTCAAAACTGCTTACTCACCCGTCCCCATGGCCATGCTTGAAATTTGGACGAAAATGCAAGGTCATCCTTTATCGTTCTTATGTCATTGGAGCTTCATGAATAAGCAAACCAAAGCCCTGGGACACAATAACAAGGATCTTGGCGATGAAAAAGTTTCATTCTGGGTCATAGTCCCCCAAAGCACATTTGAAGACTTTCCACAAAACCTTCAACTTCAGAGGCCATTTACTCTATGTTCCGTTGGTCTGAGCGTGAACTTTGTTCGAAGACTTGCTGCGCAACTTTTAATTTCCTTTCCAACGGTGAAGAGATTACGTCTCTAGCTCTTCTGGTTCCAAAGTTATGGCCGTTTAAAGTTAGAGGTTTTTTTTCTTCAAAACTGCTTTCCCACCCGTCCCCATGGCCATGCTTGAAAATTTGACGAAAATGCAAAGTCATCCATTATCGTTCTTATGTCATTGGGGCTTCTTGAATAAGCAAACCAAAGCCCTGGGACACAATAACAAGGACATTGGCGATGAAAAAGTTTCACTCTGGGTCATATTACCCTTAATACACATGCTCAAATTGACAGGTTTTCCCGGGTACAATGCATTCAGAGGCCATTTACTCGGCTACCGGTGAGTCTTATCTTTAAACCTATGTGCGGATCTTGTAGACCACTTCAATACCTTTCCAAAACTATCTTAATCATCATGCTAGGGCACATGGTTACGAAGTTATGGCCATTTGAAGGAACATTCAACTACATCACTTGAGCTTTCCCACCCGTCCCTATGGCCATGCTTGAAATTTTGACGAAAATGCAAGGTCATCCATTATCGTTCTTATGTCATTGGAGCTTCATGAATAAGCAAACCAAAGCCCTGGGACACAATAACAAGGATCTTGGCGATGAAAAAGTTTCATTCTGGGTCATAGTCCCCCAAAGCACATTTGAAGACTTTCCACAAAACCTTCAACTTCAGAGGCCATTTACTCTATGTTCCGTTGGTCTGAGCGTGAACTTTGTTCGAAGACTTGCTGCGCAACTTTTAATTTCCTTTCCAACGGTGAAGAGATTACGTCTCTAGCTCTTCTGGTTCCAAAGTTATGGCCGTTTAAAGTTAGAGGTTTTTTTTCTTCAAAACTGCTTTCCCACCCGTCCCCATGGCCATGCTTGAAAATTTGACGAAAATGCAAAGTCATCCATTATCGTTCTTATGTCATTGGGGCTTCTTGAATAAGCAAACCAAAGCCCTGGGACACAATAACAAGGACATTGGCGATGAAAAAGTTTCACTCTGGGTCATATTACCCTTAATACACATGCTCAAATTGACAGGTTTTCCCGGGTACAATGCATTCAGAGGCCATTTACTCGGCTACCGGTGAGTCTTATCTTTAAACCTATGTGCGGATCTTGTAGACCACTTCAATACCTTTCCAAAACTATCTTAATCATCACGCTAGAACACATGGTTACGAAGTTATGGCCATTTGAAGGAACATTCAACTACATCACTTGAGCTTTCTCGCCCGTCCCTATGGCCATGCTTGAAATTTTGACGAAAATGCAAGGTCATCCATTATCGTTCTTATGTCATTGGGGCTTCTTGAATAACCAAACCAAAGCCCTGGAACACAATAACAAGGATCTTGGCGATGAAAAAGTTTCATTCTGGGTCATAGTCCCCCAAAGCACATTTGAAGACTTTCCACAAAACCTTCAACTTCAGAGGCCATTTACTCTATGTTCCGTTGGTCTGAGCGTGAACTTTGTTCGAAGACTTGCTGCGCAACTTTTAATTTCCTTTCCAACGGTGAAGAGATTACGTCTCTAGCTCTTCTGGTTCCAAAGATATGGCCGTTTAAATTTAGAGGTTTTTTTCTTCAAAACTGCTTACTCACCCGTCCCCATGGCCATGCTTGAAATTTGGACGAAAATGCAAGGTCATCCATTATCGTTCTTATGTCATTGGAGCTTCATGAATAAGCAAACCAAAGCCCTGGGACACAATAACAAGGATCTTGGCGATGAAAAAGTTTCATTCTGGGTCATAGTCCCCCAAAGCACATTTGAAGACTTTCCACAAAACCTTCAACTTCAGAGGCCATTTACTCTATGTTCCGTTGGTCTGAGCGTGAACTTTGTTCGAAGACTTGCTGCGCAACTTTTAATTTCCTTTCCAACGGTGAAGAGATTACGTCTCTAGCTCTTCTGGTTCCAAAGTTATGGCCGTTTAAAGTTAGAGGTTTTTTTTTTCAAAACTGCTTCCCACCCGTCCCCATGGCCATGCTTGAAAATTTGACGAAAATGCAAAGTCATCCATTATCGTTCTTATGTCATTGGGGCTTCTTGAATAAGCAAACCAAAGCCCTGGGACACAATAACAAGGACATTGGCGATGAAAAAGTTTCACTCTGGGTCATATTACCCTTAATACACATGCTCAAATTGACAGGTTTCCCGGGTACAATGCATTCAGAGGCCATTTACTCGGCTACCGTGAGTCTTATCTTTAAACCTATGTGCGGATCTTGTAGACCACTTCAATACCTTTCCAAAACTATCTTAATCATCATGCTAGGGCACATGGTTACGAAGTTATGGCCATTTGAAGGAACATTCAACTACATCACTTGAGCTTTCCCACCCGTCCCTATGGCCATGCTTGAAATTTTGACGAAAATGCAAGGTCATCCATTATCGTTCTTATGTCATTGGAGCTTCATGAATAAGCAAACCAAAGCCCTGGGACACAATAACAAGGATCTTGGCGATGAAAAAGTTTCATTCTGGGTCATAGTCCCCCAAAGCACATTTGAAGACTTTCCACAAAACCTTCAACTTCAGAGGCCATTTACTCTATGTTCCGTTGGTCTGAGCGTGAACTTTGTTCGAAGACTTGCTGCGCAACTTTTAATTTCCTTTCCAACGGTGAAGAGATTACGTCTCTAGCTCTTCTGGTTCCAAAGATATGGCCGTTTAAATTTAGAGGTTTTTTTCTTCAAAACTGCTTACTCACCCGTCCCCATGGCCATGCTTGAAATTTGGACGAAAATGCAAGGTCATCCTTTATCGTTCTTATGTCATTGGAGCTTCATGAATAAGCAAACCAAAGCCCTGGGACACAATAACAAGGATCTTGGCGATGAAAAAGTTTCATTCTGGGTCATAGTCCCCCAAAGCACATTTGAAGACTTTCCACAAAACCTTCAACTTCAGAGGCCATTTACTCTATGTTCCGTTGGTCTGAGCGTGAACTTTGTTCGAAGACTTGCTGCGCAACTTTTAATTTCCTTTCCAACGGTGAAGAGATTACGTCTCTAGCTCTTCTGGTTCCAAAGTTATGGCCGTTTAAAGTTAGAGGTTTTTTTCTTCAAAACTGCTTTCCCACCCGTCCCCATGGCCATGCTTGAAAATTTGACGAAAATGCAAAGTCATCCATTATCGTTCTTATGTCATTGGGGCTTCTTGAATAAGCAAACCAAAGCCCTGGGACACAATAACAAGGACATTGGCGATGAAAAAGTTTCACTCTGGGTCATATTACCCTTAATACACATGCTCAAATTGACAGGTTTTCCGGGTACAATGCATTCAGAGGCCATTTACTCGGCTACCAGTGAGTCTTATCTTTAAACCTATGTGCGGATCTTGTAGACCACTTCAATACCTTTCCAAAACTATTAATCATCATGCTAGGGCACATGGTTACGAAGTTATGGCCATTTGAAGGAACATTCAACTACATCACTTGAGCTTTCCCACCCGTCCCTATGGCCATGCTTGAAATTTTGACGAAAATGCAAGGTCATCCATTATCGTTCTTATGTCATTGGAGCTTCATGAATAAGCAAACCAAAGCCCTGGGACACAATAACAAGGATCTTGGCGATGAAAAAGTTTCATTCTGGGTCATAGTCCCCCAAAGCACATTTGAAGACTTTCCACAAAACCTTCAACTTCAGAGGCCATTTACTCTATGTTCCGTTGGTCTGAGCGTGAACTTTGTTCGAAGACTTGCTGCGCAACTTTTAATTTCCTTTCCAACGGTGAAGAGATTACGTCTCTAGCTCTTCTGGTTCCAAAGTTATGGCCGTTTAAAGTTAGAGGTTTTTTTTCTTCAAAACTGCTTTCCCACCCGTCCCCATGGCCATGCTTGAAAATTTGACGAAAATGCAAAGTCATCCATTATCGTTCTTATGTCATTGGGGCTTCTTGAATAAGCAAACCAAAGCCCTGGGACACAATAACAAGGACATTGGCGATGAAAAAGTTTCACTCTGGGTCATATTACCCTTAATACACATGCTCAAATTGACAGGTTTTCCCGGGTACAATGCATTCAGAGGCCATTTACTCGGCTACCGGTGAGTCTTATCTTTAAACCTATGTGCGGATCTTGTAGACCACTTCAATACCTTTCCAAAACTATCTTAATCATCACGCTAGAACACATGGTTACGAAGTTATGGCCATTTGAAGGAACATTCAACTACATCACTTGAGCTTTCTCACCCGTCCCTATGGCCATGCTTGAAATTTTGACGAAAATGCAAGGTCATCCATTATCGTTCTTATGTCATTGGGGCTTCATGAATAAGCAAACCAAAGCCCTGGAACACAATAACAAGGATCTTGGCGATGAAAAAGTTTCATTCTGGGTCATAGTCCCCCAAAGCACATTTGAAGACTTTCCACAAAACCTTCAACTTCAGAGGCCATTTACTCTATGTTCCGTTGGTCTGAGCGTGAACTTTGTTCGAAGACTTGCTGCGCAACTTTTAATTTCCTTTCCAACGGTGAAGAGATTACGTCTCTAGCTCTTCTGGTTCCAAAGATATGGCCGTTTCAAATTAGAGGTTTTTTTCTTCAAAACTGCTTTCCCACCCGTCCCCATGGCCATGCTTGAAATTTGGACGAAAATGCAAGGTCATCCTTTATCGTTCTTATGTCATTGGAGCTTCATGAATAAGCAAACCAAAGCCCTGGGACACAATAACAAGGACATTGGCGATGAAAAAGTTTCATTCTGGGTCATAGTCCCCCAAAGCACATTTGAGACTTTCCACAAAACCTTCAACTTCAGAGGCCATTTACTCTATGTTCCGTTGGTCTGAGCGTGAACTTTGTTCGAAGACTTGCTGCGCAACTTTTAATTTCCTTTCCAACGGTGAAGAGATTACGTCTCTAGCTCTTCTGGTTCCAAAGATATGGCCGTTTAAAGTTAGAGGTTTTTTTATTAAAAACTGCTTACTCACCCGTCCCCATGGCCATGCTTGAAATTTGGACGAAAATGCAAGGTCATCCATTATCGTTCTTATGTCATTGGAGCTTCATGAATAAGCAAACCAAAGCCCTGGGACACAATAACAAGGATCTTGGCGATGAAAAAGTTTCATTCTGGGTCATAGTCCCCCAAAGCACATTTGAAGACTTTCCACAAAACCTTCAACTTCAGAGGCCATTTACTCTATGTTCCGTTGGTCTGAGCGTGAACTTTGTTCGAAGACTTGCTGCGCAACTTTTAATTTCCTTTCCAACGGTGAAGAGATTACGTCTCTAGCTCTTCTGGTTCCAAAGTTATGGCCGTTTAAAGTTAGAGGTTTTTTTTCTTCAAAACTGCTTTCCCACCCGTCCCCATGGCCATGCTTGAAAATTTGACGAAAATGCAAAGTCATCCATTATCGTTCTTATGTCATTGGGGCTTCTTGAATAAGCAAACCAAAGCCCTGGGACACAATAACAAGGACATTGGCGATGAAAAAGTTTCACTCTGGGTCATATTACCCTTAATACACATGCTCAAATTGACAGGTTTTCCGGGTACAATGCATTCAGAGGCCATTTACTCGGCTACCGGTGAGTCTATCTTTAAACCTATGTGCGGATCTTGTAGACCACTTCAATACCTTTCCAAAACTATCTTAATCATCACGCTAGAACACATGGTTACGAAGTTATGGCCATTTGAAGGAACATTCAACTACATCACTTGAGCTTTCTCACCCGTCCCTATGGCCATGCTTGAAATTTTGACGAAAATGCAAGGTCATCCATTATCGTTCTTATGTCATTGGGGCTTCTTGAATAAGCAAACCAAAGCCCTGGGACACAATAACAAGGATCTTGGCGATGAAAAAGTTTCATTCTGGGTCATAGTCCCCAAAGCACATTTGAAGACTTTCCACAAAACCTTCAACTTCAGAGGCCATTTACTCTATGTTCCGTTGGTCTGAGCGTGAACTTTGTTCGAAGACTTGCTGCGCAACTTTTAATTTCCTTTCCAACGGTGAAGAGATTACGTCTCTAGCTCTTCTGGTTCCAAAGATATGGCCGTTTAAATTTAGAGGTTTTTTTCTTCAAAACTGCTTACTCACCCGTCCCCATGGCCATGCTTGAAATTTGGACGAAAATGCAAGGTCATCCATTATCGTTCTTATGTCATTGGAGCTTCATGAATAAGCAAACCAAAGCCCTGGGACACAATAACAAGGATCTTGGCGATGAAAAAGTTTCATTCTGGGTCATAGTCCCCCAAAGCACATTTGAAGACTTTCCACAAAACCTTCAACTTCAGAGGCCATTTACTCTATGTTCCGTTGGTCTGAGCGTGAACTTTGTTCGAAGACTTGCTGCGCAACTTTTAATTTCCTTTCCAACGGTGAAGAGATTACGTCTCTAGCTCTTCTGGTTCCAAAGTTATGGCCGTTTAAAGTTAGAGGTTTTTTTCTTCAAAACTGCTTTCCCACCCGTCCCCATGGCCATGCTTGAAAATTTGACGAAAATGCAAAGTCATCCATTATCGTTCTTATGTCATTGGGGCTTCTTGAATAAGCAAACCAAAGCCCTGGGACACAATAACAAGGACATTGGCGATGAAAAAGTTTCACTCTGGGTCATATTACCCTTAATACACATGCTCAAATTGACAGGTTTTCCCGGGTACAATGCATTCAGAGGCCATTTACTCGGCTACCGGTGAGTCTTATCTTTAAACCTATGTGCGGATCTTGTAGACCACTTCAATACCTTTCCAAAACTATCTTAATCATCATGCTAGGGCACATGGTTACGAAGTTATGGCCATTTGAAGGAACATTCAACTACATCACTTGAGCTTTCCCACCCGTCCCTATGGCCATGCTTGAAATTTTGACGAAAATGCAAGGTCATCCATTATCGTTCTTATGTCATTGGGGCTTCATGAATAAGCAAACCAAAGCCCTGGGACACAATAACAAGGATCTTGGCGATGAAAAAGTTTCATTCTGGGTCATAGTCCCCCAAAGCACATTTGAAGACTTTCCACAAAACCTTCAACTTCAGAGGCCATTTACTCTATGTTCCGTTGGTCTGAGCGTGAACTTTGTTCGAAGACTTGCTGCGCAACTTTTAATTTCCTTTCCAACGGTGAAGAGATTACGTCTCTAGCTCTTCTGGTTCCAAAGATATGGCCGTTTAAATTTAGAGGTTTTTTTCTTCAAAACTGCTTACTCACCCGTCCCCATGGCCATGCTTGAAATTTGGACGAAAATGCAAGGTCATCCATTATCGTTCTTATGTCATTGGAGCTTCATGAATAAGCAAACCAAAGCCCTGGGACACAATAACAAGGATCTTGGCGATGAAAAAGTTTCATTCTGGGTCATAGTCCCCAAAGCACATTTGAAGACTTTCCACAAAACCTTCAACTTCAGAGGCCATTTACTCTATGTTCCGTTGGTCTGAGCGTGAACTTTGTTCGAAGACTTGCTGCGCAACTTTTAATTTCCTTTCCAACGGTGAAGAGATTACGTCTCTAGCTCTTCTGGTTCCAAAGATATGGCCGTTTAAAGTTAGAGGTTTTTTTCTTCAAAACTGCTTACTCACCCGTCCCCATGGCCATGCTTGAAATTTGGACGAAAATGCAAGGTCATCCATTATCGTTCTTATGTCATTGGAGCTTCATGAATAAGCAAACCAAAGCCCTGGGACACAATAACAAGGATCTTGGCGATGAAAAAGTTTCATTCTGGGTCATAGTCCCCCAAAGCACATTTGAAGACTTTCCACAAAACCTTCAACTTCAGAGGCCATTTACTCTATGTTCCGTTGGTCTGAGCGTGAACTTTGTTCGAAGACTTGCTGCGCAACTTTTAATTTCCTTTCCAACGGTGAAGAGATTACGTCTCTAGCTCTTCTGGTTCCAAAGTTATGGCCGTTTAAAGTTAGAGGTTTTTTTTCTTCAAAACTGCTTTCCCACCCGTCCCCATGGCCATGCTTGAAAATTTGACGAAAATGCAAAGTCATCCATTATCGTTCTTATGTCATTGGGGCTTCTTGAATAAGCAAACCAAAGCCCTGGGACACAATAACAAGGACATTGGCGATGAAAAAGTTTCACTCTGGGTCATATTACCCTTAATACACATGCTCAAATTGACAGGTTTTCCCGGGTACAATGCATTCAGAGGCCATTTACTCGGCTACCAGTGAGTCTTATCTTTAAACCTATGTGCGGATCTTGTAGACCACTTCAATACCTTTCCAAAACTATCTTAATCATCATGCTAGGGCACATGGTTACGAAGTTATGGCCATTTGAAGGAACATTCAACTACATCACTTGAGCTTTCCCACCCGTCCCTATGGCCATGCTTGAAATTTTGACGAAAATGCAAGGTCATCCATTATCGTTCTTATGTCATTGGAGCTTCATGAATAAGCAAACCAAAGCCCTGGGACACAATAACAAGGATCTTGGCGATGAAAAAGTTTCATTCTGGGTCATAGTCCCCCAAAGCACATTTGAAGACTTTCCACAAAACCTTCAACTTCAGAGGCCATTTACTCTATGTTCCGTTGGTCTGAGCGTGAACTTTGTTCGAAGACTTGCTGCGCAACTTTTAATTTCCTTTCCAACGGTGAAGAGATTACGTCTCTAGCTCTTCTGGTTCCAAAGTTATGGCCGTTTAAAGTTAGAGGTTTTTTTTCTTCAAAACTGCTTTCCCACCCGTCCCCATGGCCATGCTTGAAAATTTGACGAAAATGCAAAGTCATCCATTATCGTTCTTATGTCATTGGGGCTTCTTGAATAAGCAAACCAAAGCCCTGGGACACAATAACAAGGACATTGGCGATGAAAAAGTTTCACTCTGGGTCATATTACCCTTAATACACATGCTCAAATTGACAGGTTTTCCCGGGTACAATGCATTCAGAGGCCATTTACTCGGCTACCAGTGAGTCTTATCTTTAAACCTATGTGCGGATCTTGTAGACCACTTCAATACCTTTCCAAAACTATCTTAATCATCATGCTAGGCACATGGTTACGAAGTTATGGCCATTTGAAGGAACATTCAACTACATCACTTGAGCTTTCCCACCCGTCCCTATGGCCATGCTTGAAATTTTGACGAAAATGCAAGGTCATCCATTATCGTTCTTATGTCATTGGAGCTTCATGAATAAGCAAACCAAAGCCCTGGGACACAATAACAAGGATCTTGGCGATGAAAAAGTTTCATTCTGGGTCATAGTCCCCCAAAGCACATTTGAAGACTTTCCACAAAACCTTCAACTTCAGAGGCCATTTACTCTATGTTCCGTTGGTCTGAGCGTGAACTTTGTTCGAAGACTTGCTGCGCAACTTTTAATTTCCTTTCCAACGGTGAAGAGATTACGTCTCTAGCTCTTCTGGTTCCAAAGTTATGGCCGTTTAAAGTTAGAGGTTTTTTTTCTTCAAAACTGCTTTCCCACCCGTCCCCATGGCCATGCTTGAAATTTGACGAAAATGCAAAGTCATCCATTATCGTTCTTATGTCATTGGGGCTTCTTGAATAAGCAAACCAAAGCCCTGGGACACAATAACAAGGACATTGGCGATGAAAAAGTTTCACTCTGGGTCATATTACCCTTAATACACATGCTCAAATTGACAGGTTTTCCCGGGTACAATGCATTCAGAGGCCATTTACTCGGCTACCGGTGAGTCTTATCTTTAAACCTATGTGCGGATCTTGTAGACCACTTCAATACCTTTCCAAAACTATCTTAATCATCACGCTAGAACACATGGTTACGAAGTTATGGCCATTTGAAGGAACATTCAACTACATCACTTGAGCTTTCTCGCCCGTCCCTATGGCCATGCTTGAAATTTTGACGAAAATGCAAGGTCATCCATTATCGTTCTTATGTCATTGGGGCTTCTTGAATAACAAACCAAAGCCCTGGAACACAATAACAAGGATCTTGGCGATGAAAAAGTTTCATTCTGGGTCATAGTCCCCCAAAGCACATTTGAAGACTTTCCACAAAACCTTCAACTTCAGAGGCCATTTACTCTATGTTCCGTTGGTCTGAGCGTGAACTTTGTTCGAAGACTTGCTGCGCAACTTTTAATTTCCTTTCCAACGGTGAAGAGATTACGTCTCTAGCTCTTCTGGTTCCAAAGATATGGCCGTTTAAATTTAGAGGTTTTTTTCTTCAAAACTGCTTACTCACCCGTCCCCATGGCCATGCTTGAAATTTGGACGAAAATGCAAGGTCATCCTTTATCGTTCTTATGTCATTGGAGCTTCATGAATAAGCAAACCAAAGCCCTGGGACACAATAACAAGGATCTTGGCGATGAAAAAGTTTCATTCTGGGTCATAGTCCCCCAAAGCACATTTGAAGACTTTCCACAAAACCTTCAACTTCAGAGGCCATTTACTCTATGTTCCGTTGGTCTGAGCGTGAACTTTGTTCGAAGACTTGCTGCGCAACTTTTAATTTCCTTTCCAACGGTGAAGAGATTACGTCTCTAGCTCTTCTGGTTCCAAAGTTATGGCCGTTTAAAGTTAGAGGTTTTTTTATTAAAAACTGCTTTCTCACCCGTCCCCATGGCCATGCTTGAAATTTGACGAAAATGCAAGGTCATCCATTATCGTTCTTATGTCATTGGGGCTTCTTGAATAAGCAAACCAAAGCCCTGGGACACAATAACAAGGATCTTGGCGATGAAAAAGTTTCATTCTGGGTCATATTACCCTTAATACACATGCTCAAATTGACAGGTTTTCCCGGGTACAATGCATTCAGAGGCCATTTACTCGGCTACCGTGAGTCTTATCTTTAAACCTATGTGCGGATCTTGTAGACCACTTCAATACCTTTCCAAAACTATCTTAATCATCACGCTAGAACACATGGTTACGAAGTTATGGCCATTTGAAGGAACATTCAACTACATCACTTGAGCTTTCTCGCCCGTCCCTATGGCCATGCTTGAAATTTTGACGAAAATGCAAGGTCATCCATTATCGTTCTTATGTCATTGGGGCTTCTTGAATAAGCAAACCAAAGCCCTGGAACACAATAACAAGGATCTTGGCGATGAAAAAGTTTCATTCTGGGTCATAGTCCCCCAAAGCACATTTGAAGACTTTCCACAAAACCTTCAACTTCAGAGGCCATTTACTCTATGTTCCGTTGGTCTGAGCGTGAACTTTGTTCGAAGACTTGCTGCGCAACTTTTAATTTCCTTTCCAACGGTGAAGAGATTACGTCTCTAGCTCTTCTGGTTCCAAAGATATGGCCGTTTAAATTTAGAGGTTTTTTTCTTCAAAACTGCTTACTCACCCGTCCCCATGGCCATGCTTGAAATTTGGACGAAAATGCAAGGTCATCCTTTATCGTTCTTATGTCATTGGAGCTTCATGAATAAGCAAACCAAAGCCCTGGGACACAATAACAAGGATCTTGGCGATGAAAAAGTTTCATTCTGGGTCATAGTCCCCCAAAGCACATTTGAAGACTTTCCACAAAACCTTCAACTTCAGAGGCCATTTACTCTATGTTCCGTTGGTCTGAGCGTGAACTTTGTTCGAAGACTTGCTGCGCAACTTTTAATTTCCTTTCCAACGGTGAAGAGATTACGTCTCTAGCTCTTCTGGTTCCAAAGATATGGCCGTTTAAAGTTAGAGGTTTTTTTATTAAAAACTGCTTACTCACCCGTCCCCATGGCCATGCTTGAAATTTGGACGAAAATGCAAGGTCATCCATTATCGTTCTTATGTCATTGGAGCTTCATGAATAAGCAAACCAAAGCCCTGGGACACAATAACAAGGATCTTGGCGATGAAAAAGTTTCATTCTGGGTCATAGTCCCCCAAAGCACATTTGAAGACTTTCCACAAAACCTTCAACTTCAGAGGCCATTTACTCTATGTTCCGTTGGTCTGAGCGTGAACTTTGTTCGAAGACTTGCTGCGCAACTTTTAATTTCCTTTCCAACGGTGAAGAGATTACGTCTCTAGCTCTTCTGGTTCCAAAGTTATGGCCGTTTAAAGTTAGAGGTTTTTTTTCTTCAAAACTGCTTTCCCACCCGTCCCCATGGCCATGCTTGAAAATTTGACGAAAATGCAAAGTCATCCATTATCGTTCTTATGTCATTGGGGCTTCTTGAATAAGCAAACCAAAGCCCTGGGACACAATAACAAGGACATTGGCGATGAAAAAGTTTCACTCTGGGTCATATTACCCTTAATACACATGCTCAAATTGACAGGTTTTCCCGGGTACAATGCATTCAGAGGCCATTTACTCGGCTACCAGTGAGTCTTATCTTTAAACCTATGTGCGGATCTTGTAGACCACTTCAATACCTTTCCAAAACTATCTTAATCATCATGCTAGGGCACATGGTTACGAAGTTATGGCCATTTGAAGGAACATTCAACTACATCACTTGAGCTTTCCCACCCGTCCCTATGGCCATGCTTGAAATTTTGACGAAAATGCAAGGTCATCCATTATCGTTCTTATGTCATTGGAGCTTCATGAATAAGCAAACCAAAGCCCTGGGACACAATAACAAGGATCTTGGCGATGAAAAAGTTTCATTCTGGGTCATAGTCCCCCAAAGCACATTTGAAGACTTTCCACAAAACCTTCAACTTCAGAGGCCATTTACTCTATGTTCCGTTGGTCTGAGCGTGAACTTTGTTCGAAGACTTGCTGCGCAACTTTTAATTTCCTTTCCAACGGTGAAGAGATTACGTCTCTAGCTCTTCTGGTTCCAAAGTTATGGCCGTTTAAATTTAGAGGTTTTTTTTCTTCAAAACTGCTTACTCACCCGTCCCCATGGCCATGCTTGAAATTTGGACGAAAATGCAAGGTCATCCTTTATCGTTCTTATGTCATTGGAGCTTCATGAATAAGCAAACCAAAGCCCTGGGACACAATAACAAGGATCTTGGCGATGAAAAAGTTTCATTCTGGGTCATAGTCCCCCAAAGCACATTTGAAGACTTTCCACAAAACCTTCAACTTCAGAGGCCATTTACTCTATGTTCCGTTGGTCTGAGCGTGAACTTTGTTCGAAGACTTGCTGCGCAACTTTTAATTTCCTTTCCAACGGTGAAGAGATTACGTCTCTAGCTCTTCTGGTTCCAAAGTTATGGCCGTTTAAAGTTAGAGGTTTTTTTTCTTCAAAACTGCTTTCCCACCCGTCCCCATGGCCATGCTTGAAAATTTGACGAAAATGCAAAGTCATCCATTATCGTTCTTATGTCATTGGGGCTTCTTGAATAAGCAAACCAAAGCCCTGGGACACAATAACAAGGACTTGGCGATGAAAAAGTTTCACTCTGGGTCATATTACCCTTAATACACATGCTCAAATTGACAGGTTTTCCCGGGTACAATGCATTCAGAGGCCATTTACTCGGCTACCAGTGAGTCTTATCTTTAAACCTATGTGCGGATCTTGTAGACCACTTCAATACCTTTCCAAAACTATCTTAATCATCATGCTAGGGCACATGGTTACGAAGTTATGGCCATTTGAAGGAACATTCAACTACATCACTTGAGCTTTCCCACCCGTCCCTATGGCCATGCTTGAAATTTTGACGAAAATGCAAGGTCATCCATTATCGTTCTTATGTCATTGGAGCTTCATGAATAAGCAAACCAAAGCCCTGGGACACAATAACAAGGATCTTGGCGATGAAAAAGTTTCATTCTGGGTCATAGTCCCCCAAAGCACATTTGAAGACTTTCCACAAAACCTTCAACTTCAGAGGCCATTTACTCTATGTTCCGTTGGTCTGAGCGTGAACTTTGTTCGAAGACTTGCTGCGCAACTTTTAATTTCCTTTCCAACGGTGAAGAGATTACGTCTCTAGCTCTTCTGGTTCCAAAGTTATGGCCGTTTAAAGTTAGAGGTTTTTTTTCTTCAAAACTGCTTTCCCACCCGTCCCCATGGCCATGCTTGAAAATTTGACGAAAATGCAAAGTCATCCATTATCGTTCTTATGTCATTGGGGCTTCTTGAATAAGCAAACCAAAGCCCTGGGACACAATAACAAGGACATTGGCGATGAAAAAGTTTCACTCTGGGTCATATTACCCTTAATACACATGCTCAAATTGACAGGTTTTCCCGGGTACAATGCATTCAGAGGCCATTTACTCGGCTACCGGTGAGTCTTATCTTTAAACCTATGTGCGGATCTTGTAGACCACTTCAATACCTTTCCAAAACTATCTTAATCATCACGCTAGAACACATGGTTACGAAGTTATGGCCATTTGAAGGAACATTCAACTACATCACTTGAGCTTTCTCGCCCGTCCCTATGGCCATGCTTGAAATTTTGACGAAAATGCAAGGTCATCCATTATCGTTCTTATGTCATTGGGGCTTCTTGAATAACCAAACCAAAGCCCTGGAACACAATAACAAGGATCTTGGCGATGAAAAAGTTTCATTCTGGGTCATAGTCCCCCAAAGCACATTTGAAGACTTTCCACAAAACCTTCAACTTCAGAGGCCATTTACTCTATGTTCCGTTGGTCTGAGCGTGAACTTTGTTCGAAGACTTGCTGCGCAACTTTTAATTTCCTTTCCAACGGTGAAGAGATTACGTCTCTAGCTCTTCTGGTTCCAAAGATATGGCCGTTTAAATTTAGAGGTTTTTTTCTTCAAAACTGCTTACTCACCCGTCCCCATGGCCATGCTTGAAATTTGGACGAAAATGCAAGGTCATCCTTTATCGTTCTTATGTCATTGGAGCTTCATGAATAAGCAAACCAAAGCCCTGGGACACAATAACAAGGATCTTGGCGATGAAAAAGTTTCATTCTGGGTCATAGTCCCCCAAAGCACATTTGAAGACTTTCCACAAAACCTTCAACTTCAGAGGCCATTTACTCTATGTTCCGTTGGTCTGAGCGTGAACTTTGTTCGAAGACTTGCTGCGCAACTTTTAATTTCCTTTCCAACGGTGAAGAGATTACGTCTCTAGCTCTTCTGGTTCCAAAGATATGGCCGTTTAAAGTTAGAGGTTTTTTTATTAAAAACTGCTTACTCACCCGTCCCCATGGCCATGCTTGAAATTTGGACGAAAATGCAAGGTCATCCATTATCGTTCTTATGTCATTGGAGCTTCATGAATAAGCAAACCAAAGCCCTGGGACACAATAACAAGGATCTTGGCGATGAAAAAGTTTCATTCTGGGTCATAGTCCCCCAAAGCACATTTGAAGACTTTCCACAAAACCTTCAACTTCAGAGGCCATTTACTCTATGTTCCGTTGGTCTGAGCGTGAACTTTGTTCGAAGACTTGCTGCGCAACTTTTAATTTCCTTTCCAACGGTGAAGAGATTACGTCTCTAGCTCTTCTGGTTCCAAAGTTATGGCCGTTTAAAGTTAGAGGTTTTTTTTCTTCAAAACTGCTTTCCCACCCGTCCCCATGGCCATGCTTGAAAATTTGACGAAAATGCAAAGTCATCCATTATCGTTCTTATGTCATTGGGGCTTCTTGAATAAGCAAACCAAAGCCCTGGGACACAATAACAAGGACATTGGCGATGAAAAAGTTTCACTCTGGGTCATATTACCCTTAATACACATGCTCAAATTGACAGGTTTTCCCGGGTACAATGCATTCAGAGGCCATTTACTCGGCTACCAGTGAGTCTTATCTTTAAACCTATGTGCGGATCTTGTAGACCACTTCAATACCTTTCCAAAACTATCTTAATCATCATGCTAGGGCACATGGTTACGAAGTTATGGCCATTTGAAGGAACATTCAACTACATCACTTGAGCTTTCCCACCCGTCCCTATGGCCATGCTTGAAATTTTGACGAAAATGCAAGGTCATCCATTATCGTTCTTATGTCATTGGAGCTTCATGAATAAGCAAACCAAAGCCCTGGGACACAATAACAAGGATCTTGGCGATGAAAAAGTTTCATTCTGGGTCATAGTCCCCCAAAGCACATTTGAAGACTTTCCACAAAACCTTCAACTTCAGAGGCCATTTACTCTATGTTCCGTTGGTCTGAGCGTGAACTTTGTTCGAAGACTTGCTGCGCAACTTTTAATTTCCTTTCCAACGGTGAAGAGATTACGTCTCTAGCTCTTCTGGTTCCAAAGATATGGCCGTTTAAATTTAGAGGTTTTTTTTCTTCAAAACTGCTTACTCACCCGTCCCCATGGCCATGCTTGAAATTTGGACGAAAATGCAAGGTCATCCTTTATCGTTCTTATGTCATTGGAGCTTCATGAATAAGCAAACCAAAGCCCTGGGACACAATAACAAGGATCTTGGCGATGAAAAAGTTTCATTCTGGGTCATAGTCCCCCAAAGCACATTTGAAGACTTTCCACAAAACCTTCAACTTCAGAGGCCATTTACTCTATGTTCCGTTGGTCTGAGCGTGAACTTTGTTCGAAGACTTGCTGCGCAACTTTTAATTTCCTTTCCAACGGTGAAGAGATTACGTCTCTAGCTCTTCTGGTTCCAAAGTTATGGCCGTTTAAAGTTAGAGGTTTTTTTTCTTCAAAACTGCTTTCCCACCCGTCCCCATGGCCATGCTTGAAAATTTGACGAAAATGCAAAGTCATCCATTATCGTTCTTATGTCATTGGGGCTTCTTGAATAAGCAAACCAAAGCCCTGGGACACAATAACAAGGACATTGGCGATGAAAAAGTTTCACTCTGGGTCATATTACCCTTAATACACATGCTCAAATTGACAGGTTTTCCCGGGTACAATGCATTCAGAGGCCATTTACTCGGCTACCAGTGAGTCTTATCTTTAAACCTATGTGCGGATCTTGTAGACCACTTCAATACCTTTCCAAAACTATCTTAATCATCATGCTAGGGCACATGGTTACGAAGTTATGGCCATTTGAAGGAACATTCAACTACATCACTTGAGCTTTCCCACCCGTCCCTATGGCCATGCTTGAAATTTTGACGAAAATGCAAGGTCATCCATTATCGTTCTTATGTCATTGGAGCTTCATGAATAAGCAAACCAAAGCCCTGGGACACAATAACAAGGATCTTGGCGATGAAAAAGTTTCATTCTGGGTCATAGTCCCCCAAAGCACATTTGAAGACTTTCCACAAAACCTTCAACTTCAGAGGCCATTTACTCTATGTTCCGTTGGTCTGAGCGTGAACTTTGTTCGAAGACTTGCTGCGCAACTTTTAATTTCCTTTCCAACGGTGAAGAGATTACGTCTCTAGCTCTTCTGGTTCCAAAGTTATGGCCGTTTAAAGTTAGAGGTTTTTTTTCTTCAAAACTGCTTTCCCACCCGTCCCCATGGCCATGCTTGAAAATTTGACGAAAATGCAAAGTCATCCATTATCGTTCTTATGTCATTGGGGCTTCTTGAATAAGCAAACCAAAGCCCTGGGACACAATAACAAGGACATTGGCGATGAAAAAGTTTCACTCTGGGTCATATTACCCTTAATACACATGCTCAAATTGACAGGTTTTCCCGGGTACAATGCATTCAGAGGCCATTTACTCGGCTACCGGTGAGTCTTATCTTTAAACCTATGTGCGGATCTTGTAGACCACTTCAATACCTTTCCAAAACTATCTTAATCATCACGCTAGAACACATGGTTACGAAGTTATGGCCATTTGAAGGAACATTCAACTACATCACTTGAGCTTTCTCGCCCGTCCCTATGGCCATGCTTGAAATTTTGACGAAAATGCAAGGTCATCCATTATCGTTCTTATGTCATTGGGGCTTCTTGAATAACCAAACCAAAGCCCTGGAACACAATAACAAGGATCTTGGCGATGAAAAAGTTTCATTCTGGGTCATAGTCCCCCAAAGCACATTTGAAGACTTTCCACAAAACCTTCAACTTCAGAGGCCATTTACTCTATGTTCCGTTGGTCTGAGCGTGAACTTTGTTCGAAGACTTGCTGCGCAACTTTTAATTTCCTTTCCAACGGTGAAGAGATTACGTCTCTAGCTCTTCTGGTTCCAAAGATATGGCCGTTTAAATTTAGAGGTTTTTTTCTTCAAAACTGCTTACTCACCCGTCCCCATGGCCATGCTTGAAATTTGGACGAAAATGCAAGGTCATCCTTTATCGTTCTTATGTCATTGGAGCTTCATGAATAAGCAAACCAAAGCCCTGGGACACAATAACAAGGATCTTGGCGATGAAAAAGTTTCATTCTGGGTCATAGTCCCCCAAAGCACATTTGAAGACTTTCCACAAAACCTTCAACTTCAGAGGCCATTTACTCTATGTTCCGTTGGTCTGAGCGTGAACTTTGTTCGAAGACTTGCTGCGCAACTTTTAATTTCCTTTCCAACGGTGAAGAGATTACGTCTCTAGCTCTTCTGGTTCCAAAGATATGGCCGTTTAAAGTTAGAGGTTTTTTTATTAAAAACTGCTTACTCACCCGTCCCCATGGCCATGCTTGAAATTTGGACGAAAATGCAAGGTCATCCATTATCGTTCTTATGTCATTGGAGCTTCATGAATAAGCAAACCAAAGCCCTGGGACACAATAACAAGGATCTTGGCGATGAAAAAGTTTCATTCTGGGTCATAGTCCCCCAAAGCACATTTGAAGACTTTCCACAAAACCTTCAACTTCAGAGGCCATTTACTCTATGTTCCGTTGGTCTGAGCGTGAACTTTGTTCGAAGACTTGCTGCGCAACTTTTAATTTCCTTTCCAACGGTGAAGAGATTACGTCTCTAGCTCTTCTGGTTCCAAAGTTATGGCCGTTTAAAGTTAGAGTTTTTTTTCTTCAAAACTGCTTTCCCACCCGTCCCCATGGCCATGCTTGAAAATTTGACGAAAATGCAAAGTCATCCATTATCGTTCTTATGTCATTGGGGCTTCTTGAATAAGCAAACCAAAGCCCTGGGACACAATAACAAGGACATTGGCGATGAAAAAGTTTCACTCTGGGTCATATTACCCTTAATACACATGCTCAAATTGACAGGTTTTCCCGGGTACAATGCATTCAGAGGCCATTTACTCGGCTACCGTGAGTCTTATCTTTAAACCTATGTGCGGATCTTGTAGACCACTTCAATACCTTTCCAAAACTATCTTAATCATCATGCTAGGGCACATGGTTACGAAGTTATGGCCATTTGAAGGAACATTCAACTACATCACTTGAGCTTTCCCACCCGTCCCTATGGCCATGCTTGAAATTTTGACGAAAATGCAAGGTCATCCATTATCGTTCTTATGTCATTGGAGCTTCATGAATAAGCAAACCAAAGCCCTGGGACACAATAACAAGGATCTTGGCGATGAAAAAGTTTCATTCTGGGTCATAGTCCCCCAAAGCACATTTGAAGACATTCCACAAAACCTTCAACTTCAGAGGCCATTTACTCTATGTTCCGTTGGTCTGAGCGTGAACTTTGTTCGAAGACTTGCTGCGCAACTTTTAATTTCCTTTCCAACGGTGAAGAGATTACGTCTCTAGCTCTTCTGGTTCCAAAGATATGGCCGTTTAAATTTAGAGGTTTTTTTTCTTCAAAACTGCTTACTCACCCGTCCCCATGGCCATGCTTGAAATTTGGACGAAAATGCAAGGTCATCCTTTATCGTTCTTATGTCATTGGAGCTTCATGAATAAGCAAACCAAAGCCCTGGGACACAATAACAAGGATCTTGGCGATGAAAAAGTTTCATTCTGGGTCATAGTCCCCCAAAGCACATTTGAAGACTTTCCACAAAACCTTCAACTTCAGAGGCCATTTACTCTATGTTCCGTTGGTCTGAGCGTGAACTTTGTTCGAAGACTTGCTGCGCAACTTTTAATTTCCTTTCCAACGGTGAAGAGATTACGTCTCTAGCTCTTCTGGTTCCAAAGTTATGGCCGTTTAAAGTTAGAGGTTTTTTTTCTTCAAAACTGCTTTCCCACCCGTCCCCATGGCCATGCTTGAAAATTTGACGAAAATGCAAAGTCATCCATTATCGTTCTTATGTCATTGGGGCTTCTTGAATAAGCAAACCAAAGCCCTGGGACACAATAACAAGGACATTGGCGATGAAAAAGTTTCACTCTGGGTCATATTACCCTTAATACACATGCTCAAATTGACAGGTTTTCCCGGGTACAATGCATTCAGAGGCCATTTACTCGGCTACCAGTGAGTCTTATCTTTAAACCTATGTGCGGATCTTGTAGACCACTTCAATACCTTTCCAAAACTATCTTAATCATCATGCTAGGGCACATGGTTACGAAGTTATGGCCATTTGAAGGAACATTCAACTACATCACTTGAGCTTTCTCACCCGTCCCTATGGCCATGCTTGAAATTTTGACGAAAATGCAAGGTCATCCATTATCGTTCTTATGTCATTGGGGCTTCATGAATAAGCAAACCAAAGCCCTGGGACACAATAACAAGGATCTTGGCGATGAAAAAGTTTCATTCTGGGTCATAGTCCCCCAAAGCACATTTGAAGACTTTCCACAAAACCTTCAACTTCAGAGGCCATTTACTCTATGTTCCGTTGGTCTGAGCGTGAACTTTGTTCGAAGACTTGCTGCGCAACTTTTAATTTCCTTTCCAACGGTGAAGAGATTACGTCTCTAGCTCTTCTGGTTCCAAAGTTATGGCCGTTTAAAGTTAGAGGTTTTTTTTCTTCAAAACTGCTTTCCCACCCGTCCCCATGGCCATGCTTGAAAATTTGACGAAAATGCAAAGTCATCCATTATCGTTCTTATGTCATTGGGGCTTCTTGAATAAGCAAACCAAAGCCCTGGGACACAATAACAAGGATCTTGGCGATGAAAAAGTTTCATTCTGGGTCATATTACCCTTAATACACATGCTCAAATTGACAGGTTTTCCCGGGTACAATGCATTCAGAGGCCATTTACTCGGCTACCAGTGAGTCTTATCTTTAAACCTATGTGCGGATCTTGTAGACCACTTCAATACCTTTCCAAAACTATCTTAATCATCACGCTAGAACACATGGTTACGAAGTTATGGCCATTTGAAGGAACATTCAACTACATCACTTGAGCTTTCTCGCCCGTCCCTATGGCCATGCTTGAAATTTTGACGAAAATGCAAGGTCATCCATTATCGTTCTTATGTCATTGGAGCTTCATGAATAAGCAAACCAAAGCCCTGGGACACAATAACAAGGATCTTGGCGATGAAAAAGTTTCATTCTGGGTCATAGTCCCCCAAAGCACATTTGAAGACTTTCCACAAAACCTTCAACTTCAGAGGCCATTTACTCTATGTTCCGTTGGTCTGAGCGTGAACTTTGTTCGAAGACTTGCTGCGCAACTTTTAATTTCCTTTCCAACGGTGAAGAGATTACGTCTCTAGCTCTTCTGGTTCCAAAGATATGGCCGTTTAAATTTAGAGGTTTTTTTTCTTCAAAACTGCTTACTCACCCGTCCCCATGGCCATGCTTGAAATTTGGACGAAAATGCAAGGTCATCCTTTATCGTTCTTATGTCATTGGAGCTTCATGAATAAGCAAACCAAAGCCCTGGGACACAATAACAAGGATCTTGGCGATGAAAAAGTTTCATTCTGGGTCATAGTCCCCCAAAGCACATTTGAAGACTTTCCACAAAACCTTCAACTTCAGAGGCCATTTACTCTATGTTCCGTTGGTCTGAGCGTGAACTTTGTTCGAAGACTTGCTGCGCAACTTTTAATTTCCTTTCCAACGGTGAAGAGATTACGTCTCTAGCTCTTCTGGTTCCAAAGTTATGGCCGTTTAAAGTTAGAGGTTTTTTTTCTTCAAAACTGCTTTCCCACCCGTCCCCATGGCCATGCTTGAAAATTTGACGAAAATGCAAAGTCATCCATTATCGTTCTTATGTCATTGGGGCTTCTTGAATAAGCAAACCAAAGCCCTGGGACACAATAACAAGGACATTGGCGATGAAAAAGTTTCACTCTGGGTCATATTACCCTTAATACACATGCTCAAATTGACAGGTTTTCCCGGGTACAATGCATTCAGAGGCCATTTACTCGGCTACCCGTGAGTCTTATCTTTAAACCTATGTGCGGATCTTGTAGACCACTTCAATACCTTTCCAAAACTATCTTAATCATCATGCTAGGGCACATGGTTACGAAGTTATGGCCATTTGAAGGAACATTCAACTACATCACTTGAGCTTTCCCACCCGTCCCTATGGCCATGCTTGAAATTTTGACGAAAATGCAAGGTCATCCATTATCGTTCTTATGTCATTGGAGCTTCATGAATAAGCAAACCAAAGCCCTGGGACACAATAACAAGGATCTTGGCGATGAAAAAGTTTCATTCTGGGTCATAGTCCCCCAAAGCACATTTGAAGACTTTCCACAAAACCTTCAACTTCAGAGGCCATTTACTCTATGTTCCGTTGGTCTGAGCGTGAACTTTGTTCGAAGACTTGCTGCGCAACTTTTAATTTCCTTTCCAACGGTGAAGAGATTACGTCTCTAGCTCTTCTGGTTCCAAAGTTATGGCCGTTTAAAGTTAGAGGTTTTTTTTCTTCAAAACTGCTTTCCCACCCGTCCCCATGGCCATGCTTGAAAATTTGACGAAAATGCAAAGTCATCCATTATCGTTCTTATGTCATTGGGGCTTCTTGAATAAGCAAACCAAAGCCCTGGGACACAATAACAAGGACATTGGCGATGAAAAAGTTTCACTCTGGGTCATATTACCCTTAATACACATGCTCAAATTGACAGGTTTTCCCGGGTACAATGCATTCAGAGGCCATTTACTCGGCTACCGGTGAGTCTTATCTTTAAACCTATGTGCGGATCTTGTAGACCACTTCAATACCTTTCCAAAACTATCTTAATCATCACGCTAGAACACATGGTTACGAAGTTATGGCCATTTGAAGGAACATTCAACTACATCACTTGAGCTTTCTCGCCCGTCCCTATGGCCATGCTTGAAATTTTGACGAAAATGCAAGGTCATCCATTATCGTTCTTATGTCATTGGGCTTCATGAATAAGCAAACCAAAGCCCTGGGACACAATAACAAGGATCTTGGCGATGAAAAAGTTTCATTCTGGGTCATAGTCCCCCAAAGCACATTTGAAGACTTTCCACAAAACCTTCAACTTCAGAGGCCATTTACTCTATGTTCCGTTGGTCTGAGCGTGAACTTTGTTCGAAGACTTGCTGCGCAACTTTTAATTTCCTTTCCAACGGTGAAGAGATTACGTCTCTAGCTCTTCTGGTTCCAAAGTTATGGCCGTTTAAAGTTAGAGGTTTTTTTTCTTCAAAACTGCTTTCCCACCCGTCCCCATGGCCATGCTTGAAAATTTGACGAAAATGCAAAGTCATCCATTATCGTTCTTATGTCATTGGGGCTTCTTGAATAAGCAAACCAAAGCCCTGGGACACAATAACAAGGACATTGGCGATGAAAAAGTTTCACTCTGGGTCATATTACCCTTAATACACATGCTCAAATTGACAGGTTTTCCCGGGTACAATGCATTCAGAGGCCATTTACTCGGCTACCAGTGAGTCTTATCTTTAAACCTATGTGCGGATCTTGTAGACCACTTCAATACCTTTCCAAAACTATCTTAATCATCACGCTAGGGCACATGGTTACGAAGTTATGGCCATTTGAAGGAACATTCAACTACATCACTTGAGCTTTCCCCCCGTCCCTATGGCCATGCTTGAAATTTTGACGAAAATGCAAGGTCATCCATTATCGTTCTTATGTCATTGGAGCTTCATGAATAAGCAAACCAAAGCCCTGGGACACAATAACAAGGATCTTGGCGATGAAAAAGTTTCATTCTGGGTCATAGTCCCCCAAAGCACATTTGAAGACTTTCCACAAAACCTTCAACTTCAGAGGCCATTTACTCTATGTTCCGTTGGTCTGAGCGTGAACTTTGTTCGAAGACTTGCTGCGCAACTTTTAATTTCCTTTCCAACGGTGAAGAGATTACGTCTCTAGCTCTTCTGGTTCCAAAGATATGGCCGTTTAAATTTAGAGGTTTTTTTCTTCAAAACTGCTTACTCACCCGTCCCCATGGCCATGCTTGAAATTTGGACGAAAATGCAAGGTCATCCTTTATCGTTCTTATGTCATTGGAGCTTCATGAATAAGCAAACCAAAGCCCTGGGACACAATAACAAGGATCTTGGCGATGAAAAAGTTTCATTCTGGGTCATAGTCCCCCAAAGCACATTTGAAGACTTTCCACAAAACCTTCAACTTCAGAGGCCATTTACTCTATGTTCCGTTGGTCTGAGCGTGAACTTTGTTCGAAGACTTGCTGCGCAACTTTTAATTTCCTTTCCAACGGTGAAGAGATTACGTCTCTAGCTCTTCTGGTTCCAAAGTTATGGCCGTTTAAAGTTAGAGGTTTTTTTCTTCAAAACTGCTTTCCCACCCGTCCCCATGGCCATGCTTGAAATTTGACGAAAATGCAAAGTCATCCATTATCGTTCTTATGTCATTGGGGCTTCTTGAATAAGCAAACCAAAGCCCTGGGACACAATAACAAGGACATTGGCGATGAAAAAGTTTCACTCTGGGTCATATTACCCTTAATACACATGCTCAAATTGACAGGTTTTCCCGGGTACAATGCATTCAGAGGCCATTTACTCGGCTACCAGTGAGTCTTATCTTTAAACCTATGTGCGGATCTTGTAGACCACTTCAATACCTTTCCAAAACTATCTTAATCATCATGCTAGGGCACATGGTTACGAAGTTATGGCCATTTGAAGGAACATTCAACTACATCACTTGAGCTTTCCCACCCGTCCCTATGGCCATGCTTGAAATTTTGACGAAAATGCAAGGTCATCCATTATCGTTCTTATGTCATTGGAGCTTCATGAATAAGCAAACCAAAGCCCTGGGACACAATAACAAGGATCTTGGCGATGAAAAAGTTTCATTCTGGGTCATAGTCCCCCAAAGCACATTTGAAGACTTTCCACAAAACCTTCAACTTCAGAGGCCATTTACTCTATGTTCCGTTGGTCTGAGCGTGAACTTTGTTCGAAGACTTGCTGCGCAACTTTTAATTTCCTTTCCAACGGTGAAGAGATTACGTCTCTAGCTCTTCTGGTTCCAAAGTTATGGCCGTTTAAAGTTAGAGGTTTTTTTTCTTCAAAACTGCTTTCCCACCCGTCCCCATGGCCATGCTTGAAAATTTGACGAAAATGCAAAGTCATCCATTATCGTTCTTATGTCATTGGGGCTTCTTGAATAAGCAAACCAAAGCCCTGGGACACAATAACAAGGACATTGGCGATGAAAAAGTTTCACTCTGGGTCATATTACCCTTAATACACATGCTCAAATTGACAGGTTTTCCCGGGTACAATGCATTCAGAGGCCATTTACTCGGCTACCGGTGAGTCTTATCTTTAAACCTATGTGCGGATCTTGTAGACCACTTCAATACCTTTCCAAAACTATCTTAATCATCACGCTAGAACACATGGTTACGAAGTTATGGCCATTTGAAGGAACATTCAACTACATCACTTGAGCTTTCTCACCCGTCCCTATGGCCATGCTTGAAATTTTGACGAAAATGCAAGGTCATCCATTATCGTTCTTATGTCATTGGGGCTTCTGAATAACCAAACCAAAGCCCTGGGACACAATAACAAGGATCTTGGCGATGAAAAAGTTTCATTCTGGGTCATAGTCCCCCAAAGCACATTTGAAGACTTTCCACAAAACCTTCAACTTCAGAGGCCATTTACTCTATGTTCCGTTGGTCTGAGCGTGAACTTTGTTCGAAGACTTGCTGCGCAACTTTTAATTTCCTTTCCAACGGTGAAGAGATTACGTCTCTAGCTCTTCTGGTTCCAAAGATATGGCCGTTTAAAGTTAGAGGTTTTTTTCTTCAAAACTGCTTACTCACCCGTCCCCATGGCCATGCTTGAAATTTGGACGAAAATGCAAGGTCATCCATTATCGTTCTTATGTCATTGGAGCTTCATGAATAAGCAAACCAAAGCCCTGGGACACAATAACAAGGATCTTGGCGATGAAAAAGTTTCATTCTGGGTCATAGTCCCCCAAAGCACATTTGAAGACTTTCCACAAAACCTTCAACTTCAGAGGCCATTTACTCTATGTTCCGTTGGTCTGAGCGTGAACTTTGTTCGAAGACTTGCTGCGCAACTTTTAATTTCCTTTCCAACGGTGAAGAGATTACGTCTCTAGCTCTTCTGGTTCCAAAGTTATGGCCGTTTAAAGTTAGAGGTTTTTTTTCTTCAAAACTGCTTTCCCACCCGTCCCCATGGCCATGCTTGAAATTTGACGAAAATGCAAAGTCATCCATTATCGTTCTTATGTCATTGGGGCTTCTTGAATAAGCAAACCAAAGCCCTGGGACACAATAACAAGGACATTGGCGATGAAAAAGTTTCACTCTGGGTCATATTACCCTTAATACACATGCTCAAATTGACAGGTTTTCCCGGGTACAATGCATTCAGAGGCCATTTACTCGGCTACCAGTGAGTCTTATCTTTAAACCTATGTGCGGATCTTGTAGACCACTTCAATACCTTTCCAAAACTATCTTAATCATCATGCTAGGGCACATGGTTACGAAGTTATGGCCATTTGAAGGAACATTCAACTACATCACTTGAGCTTTCCCACCCGTCCCTATGGCCATGCTTGAAATTTTGACGAAAATGCAAGGTCATCCATTATCGTTCTTATGTCATTGGAGCTTCATGAATAAGCAAACCAAAGCCCTGGGACACAATAACAAGGATCTTGGCGATGAAAAAGTTTCATTCTGGGTCATAGTCCCCCAAAGCACATTTGAAGACTTTCCACAAAACCTTCAACTTCAGAGGCCATTTACTCTATGTTCCGTTGGTCTGAGCGTGAACTTTGTTCGAAGACTTGCTGCGCAACTTTTAATTTCCTTTCCAACGGTGAAGAGATTACGTCTCTAGCTCTTCTGGTTCCAAAGTTATGGCCGTTTAAAGTTAGAGGTTTTTTTTCTTCAAAACTGCTTTCCCACCCGTCCCCATGGCCATGCTTGAAATTTGACGAAAATGCAAAGTCATCCATTATCGTTCTTATGTCATTGGGCTTCTTGAATAAGCAAACCAAAGCCCTGGGACACAATAACAAGGACATTGGCGATGAAAAAGTTTCACTCTGGGTCATATTACCCTTAATACACATGCTCAAATTGACAGGTTTTCCCGGGTACAATGCATTCAGAGGCCATTTACTCGGCTACCAGTGAGTCTTATCTTTAAACCTATGTGCGGATCTTGTAGACCACTTCAATACCTTTCCAAAACTATCTTAATCATCATGCTAGGGCACATGGTTACGAAGTTATGGCCATTTGAAGGAACATTCAACTACATCACTTGAGCTTTCCACCCGTCCCTATGGCCATGCTTGAAATTTTGACGAAAATGCAAGGTCATCCATTATCGTTCTTATGTCATTGGAGCTTCATGAATAAGCAAACCAAAGCCCTGGGACACAATAACAAGGATCTTGGCGATGAAAAAGTTTCATTCTGGGTCATAGTCCCCCAAAGCACATTTGAAGACTTTCCACAAAACCTTCAACTTCAGAGGCCATTTACTCTATGTTCCGTTGGTCTGAGCGTGAACTTTGTTCGAAGACTTGCTGCGCAACTTTTAATTTCCTTTCCAACGGTGAAGAGATTACGTCTCTAGCTCTTCTGGTTCCAAAGATATGGCCGTTTAAATTTAGAGGTTTTTTTTCTTCAAAACTGCTTACTCACCCGTCCCCATGGCCATGCTTGAAATTTGGACGAAAATGCAAGGTCATCCTTTATCGTTCTTATGTCATTGGAGCTTCATGAATAAGCAAACCAAAGCCCTGGGACACAATAACAAGGATCTTGGCGATGAAAAAGTTTCATTCTGGGTCATAGTCCCCCAAAGCACATTTGAAGACTTTCCACAAAACCTTCAACTTCAGAGGCCATTTACTCTATGTTCCGTTGGTCTGAGCGTGAACTTTGTTCGAAGACTTGCTGCGCAACTTTTAATTTCCTTTCCAACGGTGAAGAGATTACGTCTCTAGCTCTTCTGGTTCCAAAGTTATGGCCGTTTAAAGTTAGAGGTTTTTTTTCTTCAAAACTGCTTTCCCACCCGTCCCCATGGCCATGCTTGAAATTTGGACGAAAATGCAAGGTCATCCATTATCGTTCTTATGTCATTGGGCTTCTTGAATAAGCAAACCAAAGCCCTGGGACACAATAACAAGGACTTGGCGATGAAAAAGTTTCATTCTGGGTCATAGTACCCTTAATACACATGCTCAATTGACAGGTTTTCCCGGGTACAATGCATTCAGAGGCCATTTACTCGGCTACCAGTGAGTCTGATCTTTGAACTTTGTTCGGACTTGTGCGACCACTTCAATACCTTTCCAAAACTAGAGATCATCATCTCTAGCTCACATGGTTACGAAGTTATGGCCATTTGAAGGAACATTCAACTACATCACTTGAGCTTACTCACCCGTCCCTATGGCCATGCTTGAAATTTTGACGAAAATGCAAGGTCATCCATTATCGTTCTTATGTCATTGGAGCTTCATGAATAAGCAAACCAAAGCCCTGGGACACAATAACAAGGATCTTGGCGATGAAAAAGTTTCATTCTGGGTCATAGTCCCCCAAAGCACATTTGAAGACTTTCCACAAAACCTTCAACTTCAGAGGCCATTTACTCTATGTTCCGTTGGTCTGAGCGTGAACTTTGTTCGAAGACTTGCTGCGCAACTTTTAATTTCCTTTCCAACGGTGAAGAGATTACGTCTCTAGCTCTTCTGGTTCCAAAGTTATGGCCGTTTAAAGTTAGAGGTTTTTTTTCTTCAAAACTGCTTTCCCACCCGTCCCCATGGCCATGCTTGAAAATTTGACGAAAATGCAAAGTCATCCATTATCGTTCTTATGTCATTGGGGCTTCTTGAATAAGCAAACCAAAGCCCTGGGACACAATAACAAGGACATTGGCGATGAAAAAGTTTCACTCTGGGTCATATTACCCTTAATACACATGCTCAAATTGACAGGTTTTCCCGGGTACAATGCATTCAGAGGCCATTTACTCGGCTACCAGTGAGTCTTATCTTTAAACCTATGTGCGGATCTTGTAGACCACTTCAATACCTTTCCAAAACTATCTTAATCATCATGCTAGGGCACATGGTTACGAAGTTATGGCCATTTGAAGGAACATTCAACTACATCACTTGAGCTTTCCCACCCGTCCCTATGGCCATGCTTGAAATTTTGACGAAAATGCAAGGTCATCCATTATCGTTCTTATGTCATTGGAGCTTCATGAATAAGCAAACCAAAGCCCTGGGACACAATAACAAGGATCTTGGCGATGAAAAAGTTTCATTCTGGGTCATAGTCCCCCAAAGCACATTTGAAGACTTTCCACAAAACCTTCAACTTCAGAGGCCATTTACTCTATGTTCCGTTGGTCTGAGCGTGAACTTTGTTCGAAGACTTGCTGCGCAACTTTTAATTTCCTTTCCAACGGTGAAGAGATTACGTCTCTAGCTCTTCTGGTTCCAAAGTTATGGCCGTTTAAAGTTAGAGGTTTTTTTTCTTCAAAACTGCTTTCCCACCCGTCCCCATGGCCATGCTTGAAAATTTGACGAAAATGCAAAGTCATCCATTATCGTTCTTATGTCATTGGGGCTTCTTGAATAAGCAAACCAAAGCCCTGGGACACAATAACAAGGACATTGGCGATGAAAAAGTTTCACTCTGGGTCATATTACCCTTAATACACATGCTCAAATTGACAGGTTTTCCCGGGTACAATGCATTCAGAGGCCATTTACTCGGCTACCGTGAGTCTTATCTTTAAACCTATGTGCGGATCTTGTAGACCACTTCAATACCTTTCCAAAACTATCTTAATCATCATGCTACACATGGTTACGAAGTTATGGCCATTTGAAGGAACATTCAACTACATCACTTGAGCTTTCTCGCCCGTCCCTATGGCCATGCTTGAAATTTTGACGAAAATGCAAGGTCATCCATTATCGTTCTTATGTCATTGGGGCTTCTTGAATAAGCAAACCAAAGCCCTGGACACAATAACAAGGATCTTGGCGATGAAAAAGTTTCATTCTGGGTCATAGTCCCCCAAAGCACATTTGAAGACTTTCCACAAAACCTTCAACTTCAGAGGCCATTTACTCTATGTTCCGTTGGTCTGAGCGTGAACTTTGTTCGAAGACTTGCTGCGCAACTTTTAATTTCCTTTCCAACGGTGAAGAGATTACGTCTCTAGCTCTTCTGGTTCCAAAGATATGGCCGTTTAAATTTAGAGGTTTTTTTCTTCAAAACTGCTTACTCACCCGTCCCCATGGCCATGCTTGAAATTTGGACGAAAATGCAAGGTCATCCATTATCGTTCTTATGTCATTGGAGCTTCATGAATAAGCAAACCAAAGCCCTGGGACACAATAACAAGGATCTTGGCGATGAAAAAGTTTCATTCTGGGTCATAGTCCCCCAAAGCACATTTGAAGACTTTCCACAAAACCTTCAACTTCAGAGGCCATTTACTCTATGTTCCGTTGGTCTGAGCGTGAACTTTGTTCGAAGACTTGCTGCGCAACTTTTAATTTCCTTTCCAACGGTGAAGAGATTACGTCTCTAGCTCTTCTGGTTCCAAAGATATGGCCGTTTAAAGTTAGAGGTTTTTTTATTAAAAACTGCTTACTCACCCGTCCCCATGGCCATGCTTGAAATTTGGACGAAAATGCAAGGTCATCCATTATCGTTCTTATGTCATTGGAGCTTCATGAATAAGCAAACCAAAGCCCTGGGACACAATAACAAGGATCTTGGCGATGAAAAAGTTTCATTCTGGGTCATAGTCCCCCAAAGCACATTTGAAGACTTTCCACAAAACCTTCAACTTCAGAGGCCATTTACTCTATGTTCCGTTGGTCTGAGCGTGAACTTTGTTCGAAGACTTGCTGCGCAACTTTTAATTTCCTTTCCAACGGTGAAGAGATTACGTCTCTAGCTCTTCTGGTTCCAAAGTTATGGCCGTTTAAAGTTAGAGGTTTTTTTTCTTCAAAACTGCTTTCCCACCCGTCCCCATGGCCATGCTTGAAAATTTGACGAAAATGCAAAGTCATCCATTATCGTTCTTATGTCATTGGGGCTTCTTGAATAAGCAAACCAAAGCCCTGGGACACAATAACAAGGACATTGGCGATGAAAAAGTTTCACTCTGGGTCATATTACCCTTAATACACATGCTCAAATTGACAGGTTTTCCCGGGTACAATGCATTCAGAGGCCATTTACTCGGCTACCAGTGAGTCTTATCTTTAAACCTATGTGCGGATCTTGTAGACCACTTCAATACCTTTCCAAAACTATCTTAATCATCATGCTAGGGCACATGGTTACGAAGTTATGGCCATTTGAAGGAACATTCAACTACATCACTTGAGCTTTCCCACCCGTCCCTATGGCCATGCTTGAAATTTTGACGAAAATGCAAGGTCATCCATTATCGTTCTTATGTCATTGGAGCTTCATGAATAAGCAAACCAAAGCCCTGGGACACAATAACAAGGATCTTGGCGATGAAAAAGTTTCATTCTGGGTCATAGTCCCCCAAAGCACATTTGAAGACTTTCCACAAAACCTTCAACTTCAGAGGCCATTTACTCTATGTTCCGTTGGTCTGAGCGTGAACTTTGTTCGAAGACTTGCTGCGCAACTTTTAATTTCCTTTCCAACGGTGAAGAGATTACGTCTCTAGCTCTTCTGGTTCCAAAGTTATGGCCGTTTAAAGTTAGAGGTTTTTTTTCTTCAAAACTGCTTTCCCACCCGTCCCCATGGCCATGCTTGAAAATTTGACGAAAATGCAAGTCATCCATTATCGTTCTTATGTCATTGGGGCTTCTTGAATAAGCAAACCAAAGCCCTGGGACACAATAACAAGGACATTGGCGATGAAAAAGTTTCACTCTGGGTCATATTACCCTTAATACACATGCTCAAATTGACAGGTTTTCCCGGGTACAATGCATTCAGAGGCCATTTACTCGGCTACCAGTGAGTCTTATCTTTAAACCTATGTGCGGATCTTGTAGACCACTTCAATACCTTTCCAAAACTATCTTAATCATCATGCTAGGCACATGGTTACGAAGTTATGGCCATTTGAAGGAACATTCAACTACATCACTTGAGCTTTCCCACCCGTCCCTATGGCCATGCTTGAAATTTTGACGAAAATGCAAGGTCATCCATTATCGTTCTTATGTCATTGGAGCTTCATGAATAAGCAAACCAAAGCCCTGGGACACAATAACAAGGATCTTGGCGATGAAAAAGTTTCATTCTGGGTCATAGTCCCCCAAAGCACATTTGAAGACTTTCCACAAAACCTTCAACTTCAGAGGCCATTTACTCTATGTTCCGTTGGTCTGAGCGTGAACTTTGTTCGAAGACTTGCTGCGCAACTTTTAATTTCCTTTCCAACGGTGAAGAGATTACGTCTCTAGCTCTTCTGGTTCCAAAGATATGGCCGTTTAAATTTAGAGGTTTTTTTTCTTCAAAACTGCTTACTCACCCGTCCCCATGGCCATGCTTGAAATTTGGACGAAAATGCAAGGTCATCCTTTATCGTTCTTATGTCATTGGAGCTTCATGAATAAGCAAACCAAAGCCCTGGGACACAATAACAAGGATCTTGGCGATGAAAAAGTTTCATTCTGGGTCATAGTCCCCCAAAGCACATTTGAAGACTTTCCACAAAACCTTCAACTTCAGAGGCCATTTACTCTATGTTCCGTTGGTCTGAGCGTGAACTTTGTTCGAAGACTTGCTGCGCAACTTTTAATTTCCTTTCCAACGGTGAAGAGATTACGTCTCTAGCTCTTCTGGTTCCAAAGTTATGGCCGTTTAAAGTTAGAGGTTTTTTTTCTTCAAAACTGCTTTCCCACCCGTCCCCATGGCCATGCTTGAAAATTTGACGAAAATGCAAAGTCATCCATTATCGTTCTTATGTCATTGGGGCTTCTTGAATAAGCAAACCAAAGCCCTGGGACACAATAACAAGGACATTGGCGATGAAAAAGTTTCACTCTGGGTCATATTACCCTTAATACACATGCTCAAATTGACAGGTTTTCCCGGGTACAATGCATTCAGAGGCCATTTACTCGGCTACCAGTGAGTCTTATCTTTAAACCTATGTGCGGATCTTGTAGACCACTTCAATACCTTTCCAAAACTATCTTAATCATCATGCTAGGGCACATGGTTACGAAGTTATGGCCATTTGAAGGAACATTCAACTACATCACTTGAGCTTTCCCACCCGTCCCTATGGCCATGCTTGAAATTTTGACGAAAATGCAAGGTCATCCATTATCGTTCTTATGTCATTGGAGCTTCATGAATAAGCAAACCAAAGCCCTGGGACACAATAACAAGGATCTTGGCGATGAAAAAGTTTCATTCTGGGTCATAGTCCCCCAAAGCACATTTGAAGACTTTCCACAAAACCTTCAACTTCAGAGGCCATTTACTCTATGTTCCGTTGGTCTGAGCGTGAACTTTGTTCGAAGACTTGCTGCGCAACTTTTAATTTCCTTTCCAACGGTGAAGAGATTACGTCTCTAGCTCTTCTGGTTCCAAAGTTATGGCCGTTTAAAGTTAGAGGTTTTTTTTCTTCAAAACTGCTTTCCCACCCGTCCCCATGGCCATGCTTGAAAATTTGACGAAAATGCAAAGTCATCCATTATCGTTCTTATGTCATTGGGGCTTCTTGAATAAGCAAACCAAAGCCCTGGGACACAATAACAAGGACATTGGCGATGAAAAAGTTTCACTCTGGGTCATATTACCCTTAATACACATGCTCAAATTGACAGGTTTTCCCGGGTACAATGCATTCAGAGGCCATTTACTCGGCTACCGTGAGTCTTATCTTTAAACCTATGTGCGGATCTTGTAGACCACTTCAATACCTTTCCAAAACTATCTTAATCATCACGCTAGAACACATGGTTACGAAGTTATGGCCATTTGAAGGAACATTCAACTACATCACTTGAGCTTTCTCGCCCGTCCCTATGGCCATGCTTGAAATTTTGACGAAAATGCAAGGTCATCCATTATCGTTCTTATGTCATTGGGGCTTCTTGAATAACCAAACCAAAGCCCTGGAACACAATAACAAGGATCTTGGCGATGAAAAAGTTTCATTCTGGGTCATAGTCCCCCAAAGCACATTTGAAGACTTTCCACAAAACCTTCAACTTCAGAGGCCATTTACTCTATGTTCCGTTGGTCTGAGCGTGAACTTTGTTCGAAGACTTGCTGCGCAACTTTTAATTTCCTTTCCAACGGTGAAGAGATTACGTCTCTAGCTCTTCTGGTTCCAAAGATATGGCCGTTTAAATTTAGAGGTTTTTTTCTTCAAAACTGCTTACTCACCCGTCCCCATGGCCATGCTTGAAATTTGGACGAAAATGCAAGGTCATCCTTTATCGTTCTTATGTCATTGGAGCTTCATGAATAAGCAAACCAAAGCCCTGGGACACAATAACAAGGATCTTGGCGATGAAAAAGTTTCATTCTGGGTCATAGTCCCCCAAAGCACATTTGAAGACTTTCCACAAAACCTTCAACTTCAGAGGCCATTTACTCTATGTTCCGTTGGTCTGAGCGTGAACTTTGTTCGAAGACTTGCTGCGCAACTTTTAATTTCCTTTCCAACGGTGAAGAGATTACGTCTCTAGCTCTTCTGGTTCCAAAGATATGGCCGTTTAAAGTTAGAGGTTTTTTTATTAAAAACTGCTTACTCACCCGTCCCCATGGCCATGCTTGAAATTTGGACGAAAATGCAAGGTCATCCATTATCGTTCTTATGTCATTGGAGCTTCATGAATAAGCAAACCAAAGCCCTGGGACACAATAACAAGGATCTTGGCGATGAAAAAGTTTCATTCTGGGTCATAGTCCCCCAAAGCACATTTGAAGACTTTCCACAAAACCTTCAACTTCAGAGGCCATTTACTCTATGTTCCGTTGGTCTGAGCGTGAACTTTGTTCGAAGACTTGCTGCGCAACTTTTAATTTCCTTTCCAACGGTGAAGAGATTACGTCTCTAGCTCTTCTGGTTCCAAAGTTATGGCCGTTTAAAGTTAGAGGTTTTTTTTCTTCAAAACTGCTTTCCCACCCGTCCCCATGGCCATGCTTGAAAATTTGACGAAAATGCAAAGTCATCCATTATCGTTCTTATGTCATTGGGGCTTCTTGAATAAGCAAACCAAAGCCCTGGGACACAATAACAAGGACATTGGCGATGAAAAAGTTTCACTCTGGGTCATATTACCCTTAATACACATGCTCAAATTGACAGGTTTTCCCGGGTACAATGCATTCAGAGGCCATTTACTCGGCTACCGTGAGTCTTATCTTTAAACCTATGTGCGGATCTTGTAGACCACTTCAATACCTTTCCAAAACTATCTTAATCATCATGCTAGGGCACATGGTTACGAAGTTATGGCCATTTGAAGGAACATTCAACTACATCACTTGAGCTTTCCCACCCGTCCCTATGGCCATGCTTGAAATTTTGACGAAAATGCAAGGTCATCCATTATCGTTCTTATGTCATTGGAGCTTCATGAATAAGCAAACCAAAGCCCTGGGACACAATAACAAGGATCTTGGCGATGAAAAAGTTTCATTCTGGGTCATAGTCCCCCAAAGCACATTTGAAGACTTTCCACAAAACCTTCAACTTCAGAGGCCATTTACTCTATGTTCCGTTGGTCTGAGCGTGAACTTTGTTCGAAGACTTGCTGCGCAACTTTTAATTTCCTTTCCAACGGTGAAGAGATTACGTCTCTAGCTCTTCTGGTTCCAAAGTTATGGCCGTTTAAAGTTAGAGGTTTTTTTTCTTCAAAACTGCTTTCCCACCCGTCCCCATGGCCATGCTTGAAAATTTGACGAAAATGCAAAGTCATCCATTATCGTTCTTATGTCATTGGGCTTCTTGAATAAGCAAACCAAAGCCCTGGGACACAATAACAAGGACATTGGCGATGAAAAAGTTTCACTCTGGGTCATATTACCCTTAATACACATGCTCAAATTGACAGGTTTTCCCGGGTACAATGCATTCAGAGGCCATTTACTCGGCTACCGGTGAGTCTTATCTTTAAACCTATGTGCGGATCTTGTAGACCACTTCAATACCTTTCCAAAACTATCTTAATCATCACGCTAGAACACATGGTTACGAAGTTATGGCCATTTGAAGGAACATTCAACTACATCACTTGAGCTTTCTCGCCCGTCCCTATGGCCATGCTTGAAATTTTGACGAAAATGCAAGGTCATCCATTATCGTTCTTATGTCATTGGGGCTTCTTGAATAAGCAAACCAAAGCCCTGAACACAATAACAAGGATCTTGGCGATGAAAAAGTTTCATTCTGGGTCATAGTCCCCCAAAGCACATTTGAAGACTTTCCACAAAACCTTCAACTTCAGAGGCCATTTACTCTATGTTCCGTTGGTCTGAGCGTGAACTTTGTTCGAAGACTTGCTGCGCAACTTTTAATTTCCTTTCCAACGGTGAAGAGATTACGTCTCTAGCTCTTCTGGTTCCAAAGATATGGCCGTTTAAATTTAGAGGTTTTTTTCTTCAAAACTGCTTACTCACCCGTCCCCATGGCCATGCTTGAAATTTGGACGAAAATGCAAGGTCATCCATTATCGTTCTTATGTCATTGGAGCTTCATGAATAAGCAAACCAAAGCCCTGGGACACAATAACAAGGATCTTGGCGATGAAAAAGTTTCATTCTGGGTCATAGTCCCCCAAAGCACATTTGAAGACTTTCCACAAAACCTTCAACTTCAGAGGCCATTTACTCTATGTTCCGTTGGTCTGAGCGTGAACTTTGTTCGAAGACTTGCTGCGCAACTTTTAATTTCCTTTCCAACGGTGAAGAGATTACGTCTCTAGCTCTTCTGGTTCCAAAGATATGGCCGTTTAAAGTTAGAGGTTTTTTTATTAAAACTGCTTACTCACCCGTCCCCATGGCCATGCTTGAAATTTGGACGAAAATGCAAGGTCATCCATTATCGTTCTTATGTCATTGGAGCTTCATGAATAAGCAAACCAAAGCCCTGGGACACAATAACAAGGATCTTGGCGATGAAAAAGTTTCATTCTGGGTCATAGTCCCCCAAAGCACATTTGAAGACTTTCCACAAAACCTTCAACTTCAGAGGCCATTTACTCTATGTTCCGTTGGTCTGAGCGTGAACTTTGTTCGAAGACTTGCTGCGCAACTTTTAATTTCCTTTCCAACGGTGAAGAGATTACGTCTCTAGCTCTTCTGGTTCCAAAGTTATGGCCGTTTAAAGTTAGAGGTTTTTTTTCTTCAAAACTGCTTTCCCACCCGTCCCCATGGCCATGCTTGAAAATTTGACGAAAATGCAAAGTCATCCATTATCGTTCTTATGTCATTGGGGCTTCTTGAATAAGCAAACCAAAGCCCTGGGACACAATAACAAGGACATTGGCGATGAAAAAGTTTCACTCTGGGTCATATTACCCTTAATACACATGCTCAAATTGACAGGTTTTCCCGGGTACAATGCATTCAGAGGCCATTTACTCGGCTACCAGTGAGTCTTATCTTTAAACCTATGTGCGGATCTTGTAGACCACTTCAATACCTTTCCAAAACTATCTTAATCATCATGCTAGGGCACATGGTTACGAAGTTATGGCCATTTGAAGGAACATTCAACTACATCACTTGAGCTTTCCCACCCGTCCCTATGGCCATGCTTGAAATTTTGACGAAAATGCAAGGTCATCCATTATCGTTCTTATGTCATTGGAGCTTCATGAATAAGCAAACCAAAGCCCTGGGACACAATAACAAGGATCTTGGCGATGAAAAAGTTTCATTCTGGGTCATAGTCCCCCAAAGCACATTTGAAGACTTTCCACAAAACCTTCAACTTCAGAGGCCATTTACTCTATGTTCCGTTGGTCTGAGCGTGAACTTTGTTCGAAGACTTGCTGCGCAACTTTTAATTTCCTTTCCAACGGTGAAGAGATTACGTCTCTAGCTCTTCTGGTTCCAAAGATATGGCCGTTTAAATTTAGAGGTTTTTTTTCTTCAAAACTGCTTACTCACCCGTCCCCATGGCCATGCTTGAAATTTGACGAAAATGCAAGGTCATCCTTTATCGTTCTTATGTCATTGGAGCTTCATGAATAAGCAAACCAAAGCCCTGGGACACAATAACAAGGATCTTGGCGATGAAAAAGTTTCATTCTGGGTCATAGTCCCCCAAAGCACATTTGAAGACTTTCCACAAAACCTTCAACTTCAGAGGCCATTTACTCTATGTTCCGTTGGTCTGAGCGTGAACTTTGTTCGAAGACTTGCTGCGCAACTTTTAATTTCCTTTCCAACGGTGAAGAGATTACGTCTCTAGCTCTTCTGGTTCCAAAGTTATGGCCGTTTAAAGTTAGAGGTTTTTTTTCTTCAAAACTGCTTTCCCACCCGTCCCCATGGCCATGCTTGAAAATTTGACGAAAATGCAAAGTCATCCATTATCGTTCTTATGTCATTGGGGCTTCTTGAATAAGCAAACCAAAGCCCTGGGACACAATAACAAGGACATTGGCGATGAAAAAGTTTCACTCTGGGTCATATTACCCTTAATACACATGCTCAAATTGACAGGTTTTCCCGGGTACAATGCATTCAGAGGCCATTTACTCGGCTACCGTGAGTCTTATCTTTAAACCTATGTGCGGATCTTGTAGACCACTTCAATACCTTTCCAAAACTATCTTAATCATCACGCTAGAACACATGGTTACGAAGTTATGGCCATTTGAAGGAACATTCAACTACATCACTTGAGCTTTCTCACCCGTCCCTATGGCCATGCTTGAAATTTTGACGAAAATGCAAGGTCATCCATTATCGTTCTTATGTCATTGGGGCTTCTTGAATAACCAAACCAAAGCCCTGGAACACAATAACAAGGATCTTGGCGATGAAAAAGTTTCATTCTGGGTCATAGTCCCCCAAAGCACATTTGAAGACTTTCCACAAAACCTTCAACTTCAGAGGCCATTTACTCTATGTTCCGTTGGTCTGAGCGTGAACTTTGTTCGAAGACTTGCTGCGCAACTTTTAATTTCCTTTCCAACGGTGAAGAGATTACGTCTCTAGCTCTTCTGGTTCCAAAGATATGGCCGTTTAAATTTAGAGGTTTTTTTCTTCAAAACTGCTTACTCACCCGTCCCCATGGCCATGCTTGAAATTTGGACGAAAATGCAAGGTCATCCTTTATCGTTCTTATGTCATTGGAGCTTCATGAATAAGCAAACCAAAGCCCTGGGACACAATAACAAGGATCTTGGCGATGAAAAAGTTTCATTCTGGGTCATAGTCCCCCAAAGCACATTTGAAGACTTTCCACAAAACCTTCAACTTCAGAGGCCATTTACTCTATGTTCCGTTGGTCTGAGCGTGAACTTTGTTCGAAGACTTGCTGCGCAACTTTTAATTTCCTTTCCAACGGTGAAGAGATTACGTCTCTAGCTCTTCTGGTTCCAAGTTATGGCCGTTTAAAGTTAGAGGTTTTTTTTCTTCAAAACTGCTTTCCCACCCGTCCCCATGGCCATGCTTGAAATTTGACGAAAATGCAAAGTCATCCATTATCGTTCTTATGTCATTGGGGCTTCTTGAATAAGCAAACCAAAGCCCTGGGACACAATAACAAGGACATTGGCGATGAAAAAGTTTCACTCTGGGTCATATTACCCTTAATACACATGCTCAAATTGACAGGTTTTCCCGGGTACAATGCATTCAGAGGCCATTTACTCGGCTACCGTGAGTCTTATCTTTAAACCTATGTGCGGATCTTGTAGACCACTTCAATACCTTTCCAAACTATCTTATCATCATGCTAGGGCACATGGTTACGAAGTTATGGCCATTTGAAGGAACATTCAACTACATCACTTGAGCTTTCCCACCCGTCCCTATGGCCATGCTTGAAATTTTGACGAAAATGCAAGGTCATCCATTATCGTTCTTATGTCATTGGAGCTTCATGAATAAGCAAACCAAAGCCCTGGGACACAATAACAAGGATCTTGGCGATGAAAAAGTTTCATTCTGGGTCATAGTCCCCCAAAGCACATTTGAAGACTTTCCACAAAACCTTCAACTTCAGAGGCCATTTACTCTATGTTCCGTTGGTCTGAGCGTGAACTTTGTTCGAAGACTTGCTGCGCAACTTTTAATTTCCTTTCCAACGGTGAAGAGATTACGTCTCTAGCTCTTCTGGTTCCAAAGTTATGGCCGTTTAAAGTTAGAGGTTTTTTTTCTTCAAACTGCTTTCCCACCCGTCCCCATGGCCATGCTTGAAATTTGACGAAAATGCAAGGTCATCCATTATCGTTCTTATGTCATTGGAGCTTCATGAATAAGCAAACCAAAGCCCTGGGACACAATAACAAGGATCTTGGCGATGAAAAAGTTTCATTCTGGGTCATAGTCCCCCAAAGCACATTTGAAGACTTTCCACAAAACCTTCAACTTCAGAGGCCATTACTCTATGTTCCGTTGGTCTGAGCGTGAACTTTGTTCGAAGACTTGCTGCGCAACTTTTAATTTCCTTTCCAACGGTGAAGAGATTACGTCTCTAGCTCTTCTGGTTCCAAAGTTATGGCCGTTTAAATTTAGAGGTTTTTTTCTTCAAAACTGCTTACTCACCCGTCCCCATGGCCATGCTTGAAATTTTGACGAAAATGCAAGGTCATCCATTATCGTTCTTATGTCATTGGGGCTTCATGAATAAGCAAACCAAAGCCCTGGACACAATAACAAGGATCTTGGCGATGAAAAAGTTTCATTCTGGGTCATAGTCCCCCAAAGCACATTTGAAGACTTTCCACAAAACCTTCAACTTCAGAGGCCATTTACTCTATGTTCCGTTGGTCTGAGCGTGAACTTTGTTCGAAGACTTGCTGCGCAACTTTTAATTTCCTTTCCAACGGTGAAGAGATTACGTCTCTAGCTCTTCTGGTTCCAAAGTTATGGCCGTTTAAAGTTAGAGGTTTTTTTTCTTCAAAACTGCTTTCCCACCCGTCCCCATGGCCATGCTTGAAAATTTGACGAAAATGCAAAGTCATCCATTATCGTTCTTATGTCATTGGGGCTTCTTGAATAAGCAAACCAAAGCCCTGGGACACAATAACAAGGACATTGGCGATGAAAAAGTTTCACTCTGGGTCATATTACCCTTAATACACATGCTCAAATTGACAGGTTTTCCCGGGTACAATGCATTCAGAGGCCATTTACTCGGCTACCGGTGAGTCTATCTTTAAACCTATGTGCGGATCTTGTAGACCACTTCAATACCTTTCCAAAACTATCTTAATCATCATGCTAGGGCACATGGTTACGAAGTTATGGCCATTTGAAGGAACATTCAACTACATCACTTGAGCTTTCTCACCCGTCCCTATGGCCATGCTTGAAATTTTGACGAAAATGCAAGGTCATCCATTATCGTTCTTATGTCATTGGAGCTTCATGAATAAGCAAACCAAAGCCCTGGGACACAATAACAAGGATCTTGGCGATGAAAAAGTTTCATTCTGGGTCATAGTCCCCCAAAGCACATTTGAAGACTTTCCACAAAACCTTCAACTTCAGAGGCCATTTACTCTATGTTCCGTTGGTCTGAGCGTGAACTTTGTTCGAAGACTTGCTGCGCAACTTTTAATTTCCTTTCCAACGGTGAAGAGATTACGTCTCTAGCTCTTCTGGTTCCAAAGTTATGGCCGTTTAAAGTTAGAGGTTTTTTTCTTCAAAACTGCTTTCCCACCCGTCCCCATGGCCATGCTTGAAAATTTGACGAAAATGCAAAGTCATCCATTATCGTTCTTATGTCATTGGGGCTTCTTGAATAAGCAAACCAAAGCCCTGGGACACAATAACAAGGACATTGGCGATGAAAAAGTTTCACTCTGGGTCATATTACCCTAATACACATGCTCAAATTGACAGGTTTTCCCGGGTACAATGCATTCAGAGGCCATTTACTCGGCTACCGGTGAGTCTTATCTTTAAACCTATGTGCGGATCTTGTAGACCACTTCAATACCTTTCCAAAACTATCTTAATCATCACGCTAGAACACATGGTTACGAAGTTATGGCCATTTGAAGGAACATTCAACTACATCACTTGAGCTTTCCCGCCCGTCCCTATGGCCATGCTTGAAATTTTGACGAAAATGCAAGGTCATCCATTATCGTTCTTATGTCATTGGGCTTCTTGAATAACCAAACCAAAGCCCTGGAACACAATAACAAGGATCTTGGCGATGAAAAAGTTTCATTCTGGGTCATAGTCCCCCAAAGCACATTTGAAGACTTTCCACAAAACCTTCAACTTCAGAGGCCATTTACTCTATGTTCCGTTGGTCTGAGCGTGAACTTTGTTCGAAGACTTGCTGCGCAACTTTTAATTTCCTTTCCAACGGTGAAGAGATTACGTCTCTAGCTCTTCTGGTTCCAAAGATATGGCCGTTTAAATTTAGAGGTTTTTTTTCTTCAAAACTGCTTACTCACCCGTCCCCATGGCCATGCTTGAAATTTGGACGAAATGCAGGTCATCCTTATCGTTCTTATGTCATTGGAGCTTCATGAATAAGCAAACCAAAGCCCTGGGACACAATAACAAGGATCTTGGCGATGAAAAAGTTTCATTCTGGGTCATAGTCCCCCAAAGCACATTTGAAGACTTTCCACAAACCTTCAACTTCAGAGGCCATTTACTCTATGTTCCGTTGGTCTGAGCGTGAACTTTGTTCGAAGACTTGCTGCGCAACTTTTAATTTCCTTTCCAACGGTGAAGAGATTACGTCTCTAGCTCTTCTGGTTCCAAAGATATGGCCGTTTAAAGTTAGAGGTTTTTTTTTCTGTCAAACTACTTTCTCGCCCGTCCCCATGGCCATGCTTGAAATTTTGACGAAAATGCAAGGTCATCCATTATCGTTCTTATGTCATTGGGGCTTCATGAATAAGCAAACCAAAGCCCTGGGACACAATAACAAGGATCTTGGCGATGAAAAAGTTTCATTCTGGGTCATAGTCCCCCAAAGCACATTTGAAACTTTCCACAAAACCTTCAACTTCAGAGGCCATTTACTCTAGTTCCGTTGGTCTGAGCGTGAACTTTGTTCGAAGACTTGCTGCGCAACTTTTAATTTCCTTTCCAACGGTGAAGAGATTACGTCTCTAGCTCTTCTGGTTCCAAAGTTATGGCCGTTTAAAGTTAGAGTTTTTTTTCTTCAAAAGCTTTCCCACCCGTCCCCATGGCCATGCTTGAAATTTGACGAAAATGCAAAGTCATCCATTATCGTTCTTATGTCATTGGGGCTTCTTGAATAAGCAAACCAAAGCCCTGGGACACAATAACAAGGACATTGGCGATGAAAAAGTTTCACTCTGGGTCATATCCCCTTAATACACATGCTCAAATTGACAGTTTTCCCCGGTACAATGCATTCAGAGGCCATTTACTCTACCCGTTGAGTCTTATCTTTAAACCTATGTGCGGATCTTGTAGACCACTTCAATACCTTTCCAAAACTATCTTAATCATCACGCTAGGGCACATGGTTACGAAGTTATGGCCATTTGAAGGAACATTCACTACATCACTTGAGCTTTCCCCCCCGTCCCTATGGCCATGCTTGAAATTTTGACGAAAATGCAAGGTCATCCATTATCGTTCTTATGTCATTGGGGCTTCTTGAATAAGCAAACCAAAGCCCTGGGACACAATAACAAGGATCTTGGCGATGAAAAAGTTTCATTCTGGGTCATAGTCCCCCAAAGCACATTTGAAGACTTTCCACAAAACCTTCAACTTCAGAGGCCATTTACTCTATGTTCCGTTGGTCTGAGCGTGAACTTTGTTCGAAGACTTGCTGCGCAACTTTTAATTTCCTTTCCAACGGTGAAGAGATTACGTCTCTAGCTCTTCTGGTTCCAAAGATATGGCCGGTTAAAGTTAAAGGTTTTTTTTCTTCAAAACTGCTTACTCACCCGTCCCCATGGCCATGCTTGACATTTTGACGAAAATGCAAGGTCATCCTTATCGTTCTTATGTCATTGGAGCTTCATGAATAAGCAAACCAAAGCCCTGGGACACAATAACAAGGATCTTGGCGATGAAAAAGTTTCATTCTGGGTCATAGTCCCCCAAAGCACATTTGAAGACTTTCCACAAAACCTTCAACTTCAGAGGCCATTTACTCTATGTTCCGTTGGTCTGAGCGTGAACTTTGTTCGAAGACTTGCTGCGCAACTTTTTATTTCCTTTCCAACGGTGAAGAGATTACGTCTCTAGCTCTTCTGGTTCCAAAGTTATGGCCGTTTAAAGTTAGAGGTTTTTTTTCTTCAAAACTGCTTTCCCACCCGTCCCCATGGCCATGCTTGAAAATTTGACGAAAATGCAAAGTCATCCATTATCGTTCTTATGTCATTGGGGCTTCTTGAATAAGCAAACCAAAGCCCTGGGACACAATAACAAGGACATTGGCGATGAAAAAGTTTCACTCTGGGTCATATTACCCTTAATACACATGCTCAAATTGACAGGTTTTCCCGGGTACAATGCATTCAGAGGCCATTTACTCGGCTACCGGTGAGTCTTATCTTTAAACCTATGTGCGGATCTTGTAGACCACTTCAATACCTTTCCAAAACTATCTTAATCATCACGCTAGAACACATGGTTACGAAGTTATGGCCATTTGAAGGAACATTCAACTACATCACTTGAGCTTTCTCGCCCGTCCCTATGGCCATGCTTGAAATTTTGACGAAAATGCAAGGTCATCCATTATCGTTCTTATGTCATTGGGGCTTCTTGAATAACCAAACCAAAGCCCTGGAACACAATAACAAGGATCTTGGCGATGAAAAAGTTTCATTCTGGGTCATAGTCTCCCAAAGCACATTTGAAGACTTTCCACAAAACCTTCAACTTCAGAGGCCATTTACTCTATGTTCCGTTGGTCTGAGCGTGAACTTTGTTCGAAGACTTGCTGCGCAACTTTTAATTTCCTTTCCAACGGTGAAGAGATTACGTCTCTAGCTCTTCTGGTTCCAAAGATATGGCCGTTTAAAGTTAGAGGTTTTTTTTATTAAAAACTGCTTACTCACCCGTCCCCATGGCCATGCTTGAAATTTGGACGAAAATGCAAGGTCATCCATTATCGTTCTTATGTCATTGGAGCTTCATGAATAAGCAAACCAAAGCCCTGGGACACAATAACAAGGATCTTGGCGATGAAAAAGTTTCATTCTGGGTCATAGTCCCCCAAAGCACATTTGAAGACTTTCCACAAAACCTTCAACTTCAGAGGCCATTTACTCTATGTTCCGTTGGTCTGAGCGTGAACTTTGTTCGAAGACTTGCTGCGCAACTTTAATTTCCTTTCCAACGGTGAAGAGATTACGTCTCTAGCTCTTCTGGTTCCAAAGTTATGGCCGTTTAAAGTTAGAGGTTTTTTTTCTTCAAAACTGCTTTCCCACCCGTCCCCATGGCCATGCTTGAAAATTTGACGAAAATGCAAAGTCATCCATTATCGTTCTTATGTCATTGGGGCTTCTTGAATAAGCAAACCAAAGCCCTGGGACACAATAACAAGGACATTGGCGATGAAAAAGTTTCACTCTGGGTCATATTACCCTTAATACACATGCTCAATTGACAGGTTTTCCCGGGTACAATGCATTCAGAGGCCATTTACTCGGCTACCAGTGAGTCTTATCTTTAAACCTATGTGCGGATCTTGTAGACCACTTCAATACCTTTCCAAAACTATCTTAATCATCATGCTAGGGCACATGGTTACGAAGTTATGGCCATTTGAAGGAACATTCAACTACATCACTTGAGCTTTCCCACCCGTCCCTATGGCCATGCTTGAAATTTTGACGAAAATGCAAGGTCATCCATTATCGTTCTTATGTCATTGGAGCTTCATGAATAAGCAAACCAAAGCCCTGGGACACAATAACAAGGATCTTGGCGATGAAAAAGTTTCATTCTGGGTCATAGTCCCCCAAAGCACATTTGAAGACATTCCACAAAACCTTCAACTTCAGAGGCCATTTACTCTATGTTCCGTTGGTCTGAGCGTGAACTTTGTTCGAAGACTTGCTGCGCAACTTTTAATTTCCTTTCCAACGGTGAAGAGATTACGTCTCTAGCTCTTCTGGTTCCAAAGATATGGCCGTTTAAATTTAGAGGTTTTTTTCTTCAAAACTGCTTACTCACCCGTCCCCATGGCCATGCTTTAAATTTGGACGAAAATGCAAGGTCATCCTTTATCGTTCTTATGTCATTGGAGCTTCATGAATAAGCAAACCAAAGCCCTGGGACACAATAACAAGGATTTTGGCGATGAAAAAGTTTCATTCTGGGTCATAGTCCCCCAAAGCACATTTGAAGACTTTCCACAAAACCTTCAACTTCAGAGGCCATTTACTCTATGTTCCGTTGGTCTGAGCGTGAACTTTGTTCGAAGACTTGCTGCGCACTTTTAATTTCCTTTCCAACGGTGAAGAGATTACGTCTCTAGCTCTTCTGGTTCCAAAGATATGGCCGTTTAAATTTAGAGGTTTTTTTTCTTCAAAACTGCTTACTCACCCGTCCCCATGGCCATGCTTGAAATTTGGACGAAAATGCAAGGTCATCCTTTATCGTTCTTATGTCATTGGAGCTTCATGAATAAGCAAACCAAAGCCCTGGGACACATAACAAGGATCTTGGCGATGAAAAAGTTTCATTCTGGGTCATAGTCCCCCAAAGCACATTTGAAGACTTTCCACAAAACCTTCAACTTCAGAGGCCATTTACTCTATGTTCCGTTGGTCTGAGCGTGAACTTTGTTCGAAGACTTGCTGCGCAACTTTTAATTTCCTTTCCAACGGTGAAGAGATTACGTCTCTAGCTCTTCTGGTTCCAAAGTTATGGCCGTTTAAAGTTAGAGGTTTTTTTTCTTCAAAACTGCTTTCCCACCCGTCCCCATGGCCATGCTTGAAAATTTGACGAAAATGCAAAGTCATCCATTATCGTTCTTATGTCATTGGGGCTTCTTGAATAAGCAAACCAAAGCCCTGGGACACAATAACAAGGACATTGGCGATGAAAAAGTTTCACTCTGGGTCATATTACCCTTAATACACATGCTCAAATTGACAGGTTTTCCCGGGTACAATGCATTCAGAGGCCATTTACTCGGCTACCAGTGAGTCTTATCTTTAAACCTATGTGCGGATCTTGTAGACCACTTCAATACCTTTCCAAAACTATCTTAATCATCATGCTAGGGCACATGGTTACGAAGTTATGGCCATTTGAAGGAACATTCAACTACATCACTTGAGCTTTCCCACCCGTCCCTATGGCCATGCTTGAAATTTTGACGAAAATGCAAGGTCATCCATTATCGTTCTTATGTCATTGGAGCTTCATGAATAAGCAAACCAAAGCCCTGGGACACAATAACAAGGATCTTGGCGATGAAAAAGTTTCATTCTGGGTCATAGTCCCCCAAAGCACATTTGAAGACTTTCCACAAAACCTTCAACTTCAGAGGCCATTTACTCTATGTTCCGTTGGTCTGAGCGTGAACTTTGTTCGAAGACTTGCTGCGCAACTTTTAATTTCCTTTCCAACGGTGAAGAGATTACGTCTCTAGCTCTTCTGGTTCCAAAGTTATGGCCGTTTAAAGTTAGAGGTTTTTTTTCTTCAAAACTGCTTTCCCCCCGTCCCCATGGCCATGCTTGAAAATTTGACGAAAATGCAAAGTCATCCATTATCGTTCTTATGTCATTGGGGCTTCTTGAATAAGCAAACCAAAGCCCTGGGACACAATAACAAGGACATTGGCGATGAAAAAGTTTCACTCTGGGTCATATTACCCTTAATACACATGCTCAAATTGACAGGTTTTCCCGGGTACAATGCATTCAGAGGCCATTTACTCGGCTACCGGTGAGTCTTATCTTTAAACCTATGTGCGGATCTTGTAGACCACTTCAATACCTTTCCAAAACTATCTTAATCATCACGCTAGAACACATGGTTACGAAGTTATGGCCATTTGAAGGAACATTCAACTACATCACTTGAGCTTTCTCGCCCGTCCCTATGGCCATGCTTGAAATTTTGACGAAAATGCAAGGTCATCCATTATCGTTCTTATGTCATTGGGGCTTCTTGAATAACCAAACCAAAGCCCTGGAACACAATAACAAGGATCTTGGCGATGAAAAAGTTTCATTCTGGGTCATAGTCCCCCAAAGCACATTTGAAGACTTTCCACAAAACCTTCAACTTCAGAGGCCATTTACTCTATTGGTCTGAGCGTGAACTTTGTTCGAAGACTTGCTGCGCAACTTTTAATTTCCTTTCCAACGGTGAAGAGATTACGTCTCTAGCTCTTCTGGTTCCAAAGATATGGCCGTTTAAATTTAGAGGTTTTTTTCTTCAAAACTGCTTACTCACCCGTCCCCATGGCCATGCTTGAAATTTGGACGAAAATGCAAGGTCATCCTTTATCGTTCTTATGTCATTGGAGCTTCATGAATAAGCAAACCAAAGCCCTGGGACACAATAACAAGGATCTTGGCGATGAAAAAGTTTCATTCTGGGTCATAGTCCCCCAAAGCACATTTGAAGACTTTCCACAAAACCTTCAACTTCAGAGGCCATTTACTCTATGTTCCGTTGGTCTGAGCGTGAACTTTGTTCGAAGACTTGCTGCGCAACTTTTAATTTCCTTTCCAACGGTGAAGAGATTACGTCTCTAGCTCTTCTGGTTCCAAAGATATGGCCGTTTAAAGTTAGAGGTTTTTTTATTAAAACTGCTTACTCACCCGTCCCCATGGCCATGCTTGAAATTTGGACGAAAATGCAAGGTCATCCATTATCGTTCTTATGTCATTGGAGCTTCATGAATAAGCAAACCAAAGCCCTGGGACACAATAACAAGGATCTTGGCGATGAAAAAGTTTCATTCTGGGTCATAGTCCCCCAAAGCACATTTGAAGACTTTCCACAAAACCTTCAACTTCAGAGGCCATTTACTCTATGTTCCGTTGGTCTGAGCGTGAACTTTGTTCGAAGACTTGCTGCGCAACTTTTAATTTCCTTTCCAACGGTGAAGAGATTACGTCTCTAGCTCTTCTGGTTCCAAAGTTATGGCCGTTTAAAGTTAGAGGTTTTTTTTCTTCAAAACTGCTTTCCCACCCGTCCCCATGGCCATGCTTGAAAATTTGACGAAAATGCAAAGTCATCCATTATTTATTTATTTCATATATATAAACCGACGGATCATCATGTCTAATCGGCAACCTTATAATTAAATTAAGGAGCATATAAATAACATCTAGTTATAAGCAAACATTACATGTGACGTAGACGCAATTTCTCCTTGAACGTGGAAGTAGACATACTAAAATCGAACAAATCTAACACTTCATTGAACTCGAGGGACATACGTATAATAGGGTGTCCCTGGCTATGGTTGTTGCGGGTACGCGGAACACGGAGATGGAAATTGGATCTAAGAATCCGACAGGGAGCGAACAAATTGATGCTGGCTAGTAATGCCGGGGAATCGATCTCTCCGTTAAGGAGCCGAAATATGAAAAGGCATTGGGCGTTTTTACGTCGAGAGCAGAGTGGTTCAAGTCCGAGAAGCAGACACCGCTGATGGTAGGTGGGCCGAGCGTGGTGGGATTGCCATGGAAGGAGTCGAACCGCGTACCTGGTGAGTCTCCGTTGAATGGCTTCGAGGCGATTGATGTCACCAACGCCAAGCGGGCACCAGATCGGACAGCAGTACTCCAGGCACGACCTTACGATGGCACAGAAGATCGACTTGACGCACATGGGATCGGTAAACTCGCTACAGGTCCGCGTAATTAAACCAAGTAGCTGATTTCCCTTCGCAACAACGCTATCAATGTGAGGGCGAAATGACATCTTCTGATCGAGTAGCACCCCAGATCACGGATACATGTCGTGCGAGCCAAAGCCGTGTTGAGCATAGTGTATGTAAACGTGATGGGGTGACGGGCTCTGCTGAATGATATACACTGGCATTTATCAGCACACACTTGGAGAGCGTTTCTGCTGCACCAGCTATCCAGATTCTCAAGGATCGTTTGAAGGCGTACACAGTCACTGTCGTTTCTAACTGGAGCGAATATTTTTACATCGTCGGCGTACATTAGGTGTTGGCCTGGCGGTAAAACGAAAGATAGATCATTAATATAGATGAGGAAGAGTAGCGGTCCCAAATTACTCCCTTGAGGCACACCGGAGGAGCTGGTGAAAGAGTGAGAACGATGAGATCCTATACTTATGTAGTACGAACGACCAGTTAAATATGAACGCAGCCAGGTGATGTGCCAGTCGAGGAAACCGAGTTTTTTTAGCTTCGAAAGTAGAATATCATGAGAAATACTATCGAACGCAGCCCTGAAGTCGATATATACTGCATCAACTTGAGTACCACGATCCATGTTGTCGAAGCAGTAGCCAACAAATTCAGCAAGATTTGTGGTGGAAGATCTCCTTGGGAGAAATCCATGCTGACTAGGGCTCATATAGTTTTGAACTGCTGTGAGTAGCGGATTGTATAGAATGAGCTCAAACACCTTTGCACAAGCGCATAGGGATACAATGCCACGATAATTACTAGCATGAAGTCGACTGCCTTTTTATGGATAGGAATCATTCGCGCGTGTTTCCAGGACTCAGGATACGTGCCACGCATAAGGGAATCGTTAATATTTTGGCAAGAATGGGTGCGAGTGATTGACGGCAGTGCTTCAATATGTATGCGGAATATTGTCAGGTCCAGATGATGTAGATGGTTTTATATCGTTGAGTGTGCGCGCAATTAATGCTTCGTCAATTGTGGGTATTATAAAATCGATAGCATCCGATGGAGTATTGCGGGTGGCCTCTGCTAGTGTGTTAGGATTGTGAACAGGAAGGGTGAATGCATCAGCGAAACGATTGGCGAGAGTGTTGCAAATATCGGATGTATCGATACTAGTTTGGCCATTGTAGCTCATTGACGGAGGGATACTTCTTATATTGCGCCGTTTGTTCCAGAAGCTCCAGAACCGTGTCGGCTTAGAAAATAGCTGCCTTTCAGTACGGCGAATGAAGGAGCGGTAGAGCACACGATTATGTCGACGATAATTGTCCAGTGCATCGAAAAAAATTCTCCTATGCAGCGATGATCTCGTTCTACTGTAATCCGCGTAGGCTTTTGATTTTATTTTTTTCAACCGTCTTAAAGATGCATTAGACCAATCGGGGCCAGGCTTTCGTTGAGCAACAGGAACGCAGGAATTAATCGCTGAGCGCATAAAAACGCTAAAGCAATCGGTGGCTTCGTCGATAGTGGAAAAGTTGGAGCAGTCAAAATTACGGTCAAACGACACAATAAGGGCATTCATACGTTCCACATTCGTTTTGAAGAAATTTCTATTGACTGTACTGCGAGTGTGACTGTTGGTGGTGTGGGATAGTTGTACGGGATAATAAATCATCATATCCAATGAAGGATGATGAATCGTTCTTATGTCATTGGGGCTTCTTGAATAAGCAAACCAAAGCCCTGGGACACAATAACAAGGACATTGGCGATGAAAAAGTTTCACTCTGGGTCATATTACCCTTAATACACATGCTCAAATTGACAGGTTTTCCCGGGTACAATGCATTCAGAGGCCATTTACTCGGCTACCAGTGAGTCTTATCTTTAAACCTATGTGCGGATCTTGTAGACCACTTCAATACCTTTCCAAAACTATCTTAATCATCATGCTAGGGCACATGGTTACGAAGTTATGGCCATTTGAAGGAACATTCAACTACATCACTTGAGCTTTCCCACCCGTCCCTATGGCCATGCTTGAAATTTTGACGAAAATGCAAGGTCATCCATTATCGTTCTTATGTCATTGGAGCTTCATGAATAAGCAAACCAAAGCCCTGGGACACAATAACAAGGATCTTGGCGATGAAAAAGTTTCATTCTGGGTCATAGTCCCCCAAAGCACATTTGAAGACATTCCACAAAACCTTCAACTTCAGAGGCCATTTACTCTATGTTCCGTTGGTCTGAGCGTGAACTTTGTTCGAAGACTTGCTGCGCAACTTTTAATTTCCTTTCCAACGGTGAAGAGATTACGTCTCTAGCTCTTCTGGTTCCAAAGATATGGCCGTTTAAATTTAGAGGTTTTTTTTCTTCAAAACTGCTTACTCACCCGTCCCCATGGCCATGCTTGAAATTTGGACGAAAATGCAAGGTCATCCTTTATCGTTCTTATGTCATTGGAGCTTCATGAATAAGCAAACCAAAGCCCTGGGACACAATAACAAGGATTTTGGCGATGAAAAAGTTTCATTCTGGGTCATAGTCCCCCAAAGCACATTTGAAGACTTTCCACAAAACCTTCAACTTCAGAGGCCATTTACTCTATGTTCCGTTGGTCTGAGCGTGAACTTTGTTCGAAGACTTGCTGCGCAACTTTTAATTTCCTTTCCAACGGTGAAGAGATTACGTCTCTAGCTCTTCTGGTTCCAAAGTTATGGCCGTTTAAAGTTAGAGGTTTTTTTTCTTCAAAACTGCTTTCCCACCCGTCCCCATGGCCATGCTTGAAAATTTGACGAAAATGCAAAGTCATCCATTATCGTTCTTATGTCATTGGGCTTCTTGAATAAGCAAACCAAAGCCCTGAGACACAATAACAAGGACATTGGCGATGAAAAAGTTTCATAATGGGTCATATTACCCTTAATACACATGCTCAAATTGACAGGTTTTTCCGGGTACAATGCATTCAGAGGCCATTTACTCGGCTACCAGTGAGTCTTATCTTTAAACCTATGTGCGGATCTTGTAGACCTTTTCAATACCTTTCCAAAACTATCTTAATCATCATGCTAGGGCACATGGTTACGAAGTTATGGCCATTTGAAGGAACATTCAACTACATCACTTGAGCTTTCCCACCCGTCCCTATGGCCATGCTTGAAATTTTGACGAAAATGCAAGGTCATCCATTATCGTTCTTATGTCATTGGAGCTTCATGAATAAGCAAACCAAAGCCCTGGGACACAATAACAAGGATTTTGGCGATGAAAAAGTTTCATTCTGGGTCATAGTCCCCCAAAGCACATTTGAAGACTTTCCACAAAACCTTCAACTTCAGAGGCCATTTACTCTATGTTCCGTTGGTCTGAGCGTGAACTTTGTTCGAAGACTTGCTGCGCAACTTTTAATTTCCTTTCCAACGGTGAAGAGATTACGTCTCTAGCTCTTCTGGTTCCAAAGTTATGGCCGTTTAAAGTTAGAGGTTTTTTTTTCTTCAAAACTGCTTTCCCACCCGTCCCCATGGCCATGCTTGAAAATTTGACGAAAATGCAAAGTCATCCATTATCGTTCTTATGTCATTGGGGCTTCTTGAATAAGCAAACCAAAGCCCTGGGACACAATAACAAGGACATTGGCGATGAAAAAGTTTCACTCTGGGTCATATTACCCTTAATACACATGCTCAAATTGACAGGTTTTCCCGGGTACAATGCATTCAGAGGCCATTTACTCGGCTACCGGTGAGTCTTATCTTTAAACCTATGTGCGGATCTTGTAGACCACTTCAATACCTTTCCAAAACTATCTTAATCATCACGCTAGAACACATGGTTACGAAGTTATGGCCATTTGAAGGAACATTCAACTACATCACTTGAGCTTTCCCACCCGTCCCTATGGCCATGCTTGAAATTTTGACGAAAATGCAAGGTCATCCATTATCGTTCTTATGTCATTGGAGCTTCATGAATAAGCAAACCAAAGCCCTGGGACACAATAACAAGGATTTTGGCGATGAAAAAGTTTCATTCTGGGTCATAGTCCCCCAAAGCACATTTGAAGACTTTCCACAAACCTTCAACTTCAGAGGCCATTTACTCTATGTTCCGTTGGTCTGAGCGTGAACTTTGTTCGAAGACTTGCTGCGCAACTTTTAATTTCCTTTCCAACGGTGAAGAGATTACGTCTCTAGCTCTTCTGGTTCCAAAGTTATGGCCGTTTAAAGTTAGAGGTTTTTTTTCTTCAAAACTGCTTTCCCACCCGTCCCCATGGCCATGCTTGAAAATTTGACGAAAATGCAAAGTCATCCATTATCGTTCTTATGTCATTGGGGCTTCTTGAATAAGCAAACCAAAGCCCTGGGACACAATAACAAGGACATTGGCGATGAAAAAGTTTCACTCTGGGTCATATTACCCTTAATACACATGCTCAAATTGACAGGTTTTCCCGGGTACAATGCATTCAGAGGCCATTTACTCGGCTACCGGTGAGTCTTATCTTTAAACCTATGTGCGGATCTTGTAGACCACTTCAATACCTTTCCAAAACTATCTTAATCATCACGCTAGAACACATGGTTACGAAGTTATGGCCATTTGAAGGAACATTCAACTACATCACTTGAGCTTTCTCGCCCGTCCCTATGGCCATGCTTGAAATTTTGACGAAAATGCAAGGTCATCCATTATCGTTCTTATGTCATTGGGGCTTCTTGAATAACCAAACCAAAGCCCTGGAACACAATAACAAGGATCTTGGCGATGAAAAAGTTTCATTCTGGGTCATAGTCCCCCAAAGCACATTTGAAGACTTTCCACAAAACCTTCAACTTCAGAGGCCATTTACTCTATGTTCCGTTGGTCTGAGCGTGAACTTTGTTCGAAGACTTGCTGCGCAACTTTTAATTTCCTTTCCAACGGTGAAGAGATTACGTCTCTAGCTCTTCTGGTTCCAAAGTTATGGCCGTTTAAAGTTAGAGGTTTTTTTTCTTCAAAACTGCTTTCCCACCCGTCCCCATGGCCATGCTTGAAAATTTGACGAAAATGCAAAGTCATCCATTATTTATTATTTCATATATATAAACCGACGGATCATCATGTCTAATCGGCAACCTTATAATTAAATTAAGGAGCATATAAATAAACATCTAGTTATAAGCAAACATTACATGTGACGTAGACGCAATTTCTCCTTGAACGTGGAAGTAGACATACTAAAATCGAACAAATCTAACACTTCATTGAACTCGAGGGACATACGTATAATAGGGTGTCCCTGGCTATGGTTGTTGCGGGTACGCGGAACACGGAGATGGAAATTGGATCTAAGAATCCGACAGGGAGCGAACAAATTGATGCTGGCTAGTAATGCCGGGGAATCGATCTCTCCGTTAAGGAGCCGAAATATGAAAAGGCATTGGGCGTTTTTACGTCGAGAGCAGAGTGGTTCAAGTCCGAGAAGCAGACACCGCTGATGGTAGGTGGGCCGAGCGTGGTGGGATTGCCATGGAAGGAGTCGAACCGCGTACCTGGTGAGTCTCCGTTGAATGGCTTCGAGGCGATTGATGTCACCAACGCCAAGCGGGCACCAGATCGGACAGCAGTACTCCAGGCACGACCTTACGATGGCACAGAAGATCGACTTGACGCACATGGGATCGGTAAACTCGCTACAGGTCCGCGTAATTAAACCAAGTAGCTGATTTCCCTTCGCAACAACGCTATCAATGTGAGGGCGAAATGACATCTTCTGATCGAGTAGCACCCCCAGATCACGGATACATGTCGTGCGAGCCAAAGCCGTGTTGAGCATAGTGTATGTAAACGTGATGGGGTGACGGGCTCTGCTGAATGATATACACTGGCATTTATCAGCACACACTTGGAGAGCGTTTCTGCTGCACCAGCTATCCAGATTCTCAAGGATCGTTTGAAGGCGTACACAGTCACTGTCGTTTCTAACTGGAGCGAATATTTTTACATCGTCGGCGTACATTAGGTGTTGGCCTGGCGGTAAAACGAAAGATAGATCATTAATATAGATGAGGAAGAGTAGCGGTCCCAAATTACTCCCTTGAGGCACACCGGAGGAGCTGGTGAAAGAGTGAGAACGATGAGATCCTATACTTATGTAGTACGAACGACCAGTTAAATATGAACGCAGCCAGGTGATGTGCCAGTCGAGGAAACCGAGTTTTTTTAGCTTCGAAAGTAGAATATCATGAGAAATACTATCGAACGCAGCCCTGAAGTCGATATATACTGCATCAACTTGAGTACCACGATCCATGTTGTCGAAGCAGTAGCCAACAAATTCAGCAAGATTTGTGGTGGAAGATCTCCTTGGGAGAAATCCATGCTGACTAGGGCTCATATAGTTTTGAACTGCTGTGAGTAGCGGATTGTATAGAATGAGCTCAAACACCTTTGCACAAGCGCATAGGGATACAATGCCACGATAATTACTAGCATGAAGTCGACTGCCTTTTTTATGGATAGGAATCATTCGCGCGTGTTTCCAGGACTCAGGATACGTGCCACGCATAAGGGAATCGTTAAATATTTTGGCAAGAATGGGTGCGAGTGATTGACGGCAGTGCTTCAATATGTATGCGGGAATATTGTCAGGTCCAGATGATGTAGATGGTTTTATATCGTTGAGTGTGCGCGCAATTAATGCTTCGTCAATTGTGGGTATTATAAAATCGATAGCATCCGATGGAGTATTGCGGGTGGCCTCTGCTAGTGTGTTAGGATTGTGAACAGGAAGGGTGAATGCATCAGCGAAACGATTGGCGAGAGTGTTGCAAATATCGGATGTATCGATACTAGTTTGGCCATTGTAGCTCATTGACGGAGGGATACTTCTTATATTGCGCCGTTTGTTCCAGAAGCTCCAGAACCGTGTCGGCTTAGAAAATAGCTGCCTTTCAGTACGGCGAATGAAGGAGCGGTAGAGCACACGATTATGTCGACGATAATTGTCCAGTGCATCGAAAAAAATTCTCCTATGCAGCGATGATCTCGTTCTACTGTAATCCGCGTAGGCTTTTGATTTTATTTTTTTCAACCGTCTTAAAGATGCATTAGACCAATCGGGGCCAGGCTTTCGTTGAGCAACAGGAACGCAGGAATTAATCGCTGAGCGCATAAAAACGCTAAAGCAATCGGTGGCTTCGTCGATAGTGGAAAAGTTGGAGCAGTCAAAATTACGGTCAAACGACACAATAAGGGCATTCATACGTTCCACATTCGTTTTGAAGAAATTTCTATTGACTGTACTGCGAGTGTGACTGTTGGTGGTGTGGGATAGTTGTACGGGATAATAAATCATCATATCCAATGAAGGATGATGAATCGTTCTTATGTCATTGGGGCTTCTTGAATAAGCAAACCAAAGCCCTGGGACACAATAACAAGGACATTGGCGATGAAAAAGTTTCACTCTGGGTCATATTACCCTTAATACACATGCTCAAATTGACAGGTTTTCCCGGGTACAATGCATTCAGAGGCCATTTACTCGGCTACCAGTGAGTCTTATCTTTAAACCTATGTGCGGATCTTGTAGACCACTTCAATACCTTTCCAAAACTATCTTAATCATCATGCTAGGGCACATGGTTACGAAGTTATGGCCATTTGAAGGAACATTCAACTACATCACTTGAGCTTTCCCACCCGTCCCTATGGCCATGCTTGAAATTTTGACGAAAATGCAAGGTCATCCATTATCGTTCTTATGTCATTGGAGCTTCATGAATAAGCAAACCAAAGCCCTGGGACACAATAACAAGGATCTTGGCGATGAAAAAGTTTCATTCTGGGTCATAGTCCCCCAAAGCACATTTGAAGACATTCCACAAAACCTTCAACTTCAGAGGCCATTTACTCTATGTTCCGTTGGTCTGAGCGTGAACTTTGTTCGAAGACTTGCTGCGCAACTTTTAATTTCCTTTCCAACGGTGAAGAGATTACGTCTCTAGCTCTTCTGGTTCCAAAGATATGGCCGTTTAAATTTAGAGGTTTTTTTTCTTCAAAACTGCTTACTCACCCGTCCCCATGGCCATGCTTGAAATTTGGACGAAAATGCAAGGTCATCCTTTATCGTTCTTATGTCATTGGAGCTTCATGAATAAGCAAACCAAAGCCCTGGGACACAATAACAAGGATTTTGGCGATGAAAAAGTTTCATTCTGGGTCATAGTCCCCCAAAGCACATTTGAAGACTTTCCACAAAACCTTCAACTTCAGAGGCCATTTACTCTATGTTCCGTTGGTCTGAGCGTGAACTTTGTTCGAAGACTTGCTGCGCAACTTTTAATTTCCTTTCCAACGGTGAAGAGATTACGTCTCTAGCTCTTCTGGTTCCAAAGTTATGGCCGTTTAAAGTTAGAGGTTTTTTTTCTTCAAAACTGCTTTCCCACCCGTCCCCATGGCCATGCTTGAAAATTTGACGAAAATGCAAAGTCATCCATTATCGTTCTTATGTCATTGGGGCTTCTTGAATAAGCAAACCAAAGCCCTGGGACACAATAACAAGGACATTGGCGATGAAAAAGTTTCATAATGGGTCATATTACCCTTAATACACATGCTCAAATTGACAGGTTTTCCCGGGTACAATGCATTCAGAGGCCATTTACTCGGCTACCAGTGAGTCTTATCTTTAAACCTATGTGCGGATCTTGTAGACCTTTTCAATACCTTTCCAAAACTATCTTAATCATCATGCTAGGGCACATGGTTACGAAGTTATGGCCATTTGAAGGAACATTCAACTACATCACTTGAGCTTTCCCACCCGTCCCTATGGCCATGCTTGAAATTTTGACGAAAATGCAAGGTCATCCATTATCGTTCTTATGTCATTGGAGCTTCATGAATAAGCAAACCAAAGCCCTGGGACACAATAACAAGGATTTTGGCGATGAAAAAGTTTCATTCTGGGTCATAGTCCCCCAAAGCACATTTGAAGACTTTCCACAAAACCTTCAACTTCAGAGGCCATTTACTCTATGTTCCGTTGGTCTGAGCGTGAACTTTGTTCGAAGACTTGCTGCGCAACTTTTAATTTCCTTTCCAACGGTGAAGAGATTACGTCTCTAGCTCTTCTGGTTCCAAAGTTATGGCCGTTTAAAGTTAGAGGTTTTTTTCTTCAAAACTGCTTTCCCACCCGTCCCCATGGCCATGCTTGAAAATTTGACGAAAATGCAAAGTCATCCATTATCGTTCTTATGTCATTGGGGCTTCTTGAATAAGCAAACCAAAGCCCTGGGACACAATAACAAGGACATTGGCGATGAAAAAGTTTCACTCTGGGTCATATTACCCTTAATACACATGCTCAAATTGACAGGTTTTCCCGGGTACAATGCATTCAGAGGCCATTTACTCGGCTACCGGTGAGTCTTATCTTTAAACCTATGTGCGGATCTTGTAGACCACTTCAATACCTTTCCAAAACTATCTTAATCATCACGCTAGAACACATGGTTACGAAGTTATGGCCATTTGAAGGAACATTCAACTACATCACTTGAGCTTTCTCGCCCGTCCCTATGGCCATGCTTGAAATTTTGACGAAAATGCAAGGTCATCCTTTATCGTTCTTATGTCATTGGAGCTTCATGAATAAGCAAACCAAAGCCCTGGGACACAATAACAAGGATTTTGGCGATGAAAAAGTTTCATTCTGGGTCATAGTCCCCCAAAGCACATTTGAAGACTTTCCACAAAACCTTCAACTTCAGAGGCCATTTACTCTATGTTCCGTTGGTCTGAGCGTGAACTTTGTTCGAAGACTTGCTGCGCAACTTTTAATTTCCTTTCCAACGGTGAAGAGATTACGTCTCTAGCTCTTCTGGTTCCAAAGTTATGGCCGTTTAAAGTTAGAGGTTTTTTTCTTCAAAACTGCTTTCCCACCCGTCCCCATGGCCATGCTTGAAAATTTGACGAAAATGCAAAGTCATCCATTATCGTTCTTATGTCATTGGGGCTTCTTGAATAAGCAAACCAAAGCCCTGGGACACAATAACAAGGACATTGGCGATGAAAAAGTTTCACTCTGGGTCATATTACCCTTAATACACATGCTCAAATTGACAGGTTTTCCCGGGTACAATGCATTCAGAGGCCATTTACTCGGCTACCAGTGAGTCTTATCTTTAAACCTATGTGCGGATCTTGTAGACCTTTTCAATACCTTTCCAAAACTATCTTAATCATCATGCTAGGGCACATGGTTACGAAGTTATGGCCATTTGAAGGAACATTCAACTACATCACTTGAGCTTTCCCACCCGTCCCTATGGCCATGCTTGAAATTTTGACGAAAATGCAAGGTCATCCATTATCGTTCTTATGTCATTGGAGCTTCATGAATAAGCAAACCAAAGCCCTGGGACACAATAACAAGGATTTTGGCGATGAAAAAGTTTCATTCTGGGTCATAGTCCCCCAAAGCACATTTGAAGACTTTCCACAAAACCTTCAACTTCAGAGGCCATTTACTCTATGTTCCGTTGGTCTGAGCGTGAACTTTGTTCGAAGACTTGCTGCGCAACTTTTAATTTCCTTTCCAACGGTGAAGAGATTACGTCTCTAGCTCTTCTGGTTCCAAAGTTATGGCCGTTTAAAGTTAGAGGTTTTTTTTCTTCAAAACTGCTTTCCCACCCGTCCCCATGGCCATGCTTGAAATTTGACGAAAATGCAAAGTCATCCATTATCGTTCTTATGTCATTGGGGCTTCTTGAATAAGCAAACCAAAGCCCTGGGACACAATAACAAGGACATTGGCGATGAAAAAGTTTCACTCTGGGTCATATTACCCTTAATACACATGCTCAAATTGACAGGTTTTCCCGGGTACAATGCATTCAGAGGCCATTTACTCGGCTACCGGTGAGTCTTATCTTTAAACCTATGTGCGGATCTTGTAGACCACTTCAATACCTTTCCAAAACTATCTTAATCATCACGCTAGAACACATGGTTACGAAGTTATGGCCATTTGAAGGAACATTCAACTACATCACTTGAGCTTTCTCGCCCGTCCCTATGGCCATGCTTGAAATTTTGACGAAAATGCAAGGTCATCCATTATCGTTCTTATGTCATTGGGGCTTCTTGAATAACCAAACCAAAGCCCTGGAACACAATAACAAGGATCTTGGCGATGAAAAAGTTTCATTCTGGGTCATAGTCCCCGAAGCACATTTGAAGACTTTCCACAAAACCTTCAACTTCAGAGGCCATTTACTCTATGTTCCGTTGGTCTGAGCGTGAACTTTGTTCGAAGACTTGCTGCGCACTTTTAATTTCCTTTCCAACGGTGAAGAGATTACGTCTCTAGCTCTTCTGGTTCCAAAGATATGGCCGTTTAAATTTAGAGGTTTTTTTCTTCAAAACTGCTTACTCACCCGTCCCATGGCCATGCTTGAAATTTGGACGAAAATGCAAGGTCATCCTTTATCGTTCTTATGTCATTGGAGCTTCATGAATAAGCAAACCAAAGCCCTGGGACACAATAACAAGGATCTTGGCGATGAAAAAGTTTCATTCTGGGTCATAGTCCCCCAAAGCACATTTGAAGACTTTCCACAAACCTTCAACTTCAGAGGCCATTTACTCTATGTTCCGTTGGTCTGAGCGTGAACTTTGTTCGAAGACTTGCTGCGCAACTTTTAATTTCCTTTCCAACGGTGAAGAGATTACGTCTCTAGCTCTTCTGGTTCCAAAGATATGGCCGTTTAAAGTTAGAGGTTTTTTTATTAAAAACTGCTTACTCACCCGTCCCCATGGCCATGCTTGAAATTTGGACGAAAATGCAAGGTCATCCATTATCGTTCTTATGTCATTGGAGCTTCATGAATAAGCAAACCAAAGCCCTGGGACACAATAACAAGGATCTTGGCGATGAAAAAGTTTCATTCTGGGTCATAGTCCCCCAAAGCACATTTGAAGACTTTCCACAAAACCTTCAACTTCAGAGGCCATTTACTCTATGTTCCGTTGGTCTGAGCGTGAACTTTGTTCGAAGACTTGCTGCGCAACTTTTAATTTCCTTTCCAACGGTGAAGAGATACGTCTCTAGCTCTTCTGGTTCCAAAGATATGGCCGTTTAAATTTAGAGGTTTTTTTTCTTCAAAACTGCTTACTCACCCGTCCCCATGGCCATGCTTGAAATTTGGACGAAAATGCAAGGTCATCCTTTATCGTTCTTATGTCATTGGAGCTTCATGAATAAGCAAACCAAAGCCCTGGGACACAATAACAAGGATTTTGGCGATGAAAAAGTTTCATTCTGGGTCATAGTCCCCCAAAGCACATTTGAAGACTTTCCACAAAACCTTCAACTTCAGAGGCCATTTACTCTATGTTCCGTTGGTCTGAGCGTGAACTTTGTTCGAAGACTTGCTGCGCAACTTTTAATTTCCTTTCCAACGGTGAAGAGATTACGTCTCTAGCTCTTCTGGTTCCAAAGTTATGGCCGTTTAAAGTTAGAGGTTTTTTTTCTTCAAAACTGCTTTCCCACCCGTCCCCATGGCCATGCTTGAAAATTTGACGAAAATGCAAAGTCATCCATTATCGTTCTTATGTCATTGGGGCTTCTTGAATAAGCAAACCAAAGCCCTGGGACACAATAACAAGGACATTGGCGATGAAAAAGTTTCACTCTGGGTCATATTACCCTTAATACACATGCTCAAATTGACAGGTTTTCCCGGGTACAATGCATTCAGAGGCCATTTACTCGGCTACCAGTGAGTCTTATCTTTAAACCTATGTGCGGATCTTGTAGACCTTTCAATACCTTTCCAAAACTATCTTAATCATCATGCTAGGGCACATGGTTACGAAGTTATGGCCATTTGAAGGAACATTCAACTACATCACTGAGCTTTCCCACCCGTCCCTATGGCCATGCTTGAAATTTTGACGAAAATGCAAGGTCATCCATTATCGTTCTTATGTCATTGGAGCTTCATGAATAAGCAAACCAAAGCCCTGGGACACAATAACAAGGATTTTGGCGATGAAAAGTTTCATTCTGGGTCATAGTCCCCCAAAGCACATTTGAAGACTTTCCACAAAACCTTCAACTTCAGAGGCCATTTACTCTATGTTCCGTTGGTCTGAGCGTGAACTTTGTTCGAACGGTGAGCGTGAACTTTGTTTGTTGAGCGTAATTTCCTTTCCAACGGTGAAGAGATTACGTCTCTAGCTCTTCTGGTTCCAAAGTTATGGCCGTTTAAAGTTAGAGGTTTTTTTTCTTCAAAACTGCTTTCCCACCCGTCCCATGGCCATGCTTGAAAATTTGACGAAAATGCAAAGTCATCCATTATCGTTCTTATGTCATTGGGGCTTCTTGAATAAGCAAACCAAAGCCCTGGGACACAATAACAAGGACATTGGCGATGAAAAAGTTTCACTCTGGGTCATATTACCCTTAATACACATGCTCAAATTGACAGGTTTTCCCGGGTACAATGCATTCAGAGGCCATTTACTCGGCTACCGGTGAGTCTTATCTTTAAACCTATGTGCGGATCTTGTAGACCACTTCAATACCTTTCCAAAACTATCTTAATCATCACGCTAGAACACATGGTTACGAAGTTATGGCCATTTGAAGGAACATTCAACTACATCACTTGAGCTTTCTCGCCCGTCCCTATGGCCATGCTTGAAATTTTGACGAAAATGCAAGGTCATCCATTATCGTTCTTATGTCATTGGAGCTTCATGAATAAGCAAACCAAAGCCCTGGGACACAATAACAAGGATTTTGGCGATGAAAAAGTTTCATTCTGGGTCATAGTCCCCCAAAGCACATTTGAAGACTTTCCACAAAACCTTCAACTTCAGAGGCCATTTACTCTATGTTCCGTTGGTCTGAGCGTGAACTTTGTTCGAAGACTTGCTGCGCAACTTTTAATTTCCTTTCCAACGGTGAAGAGATTACGTCTCTAGCTCTTCTGGTTCCAAAGTTATGGCCGTTTAAAGTTAGAGGTTTTTTTCTTCAAAACTGCTTTCCCACCCGTCCCCATGGCCATGCTTGAAAATTTGACGAAAATGCAAAGTCATCCATTATCGTTCTTATGTCATTGGGGCTTCTTGAATAAGCAAACCAAAGCCCTGGGACACAATAACAAGGACATTGGCGATGAAAAAGTTTCACTCTGGGTCATATTACCCTTAATACACATGCTCAAATTGACAGGTTTTCCCGGGTACAATGCATTCAGAGGCCATTTACTCGGCTACCAGTGAGTCTTATCTTTAAACCTATGTGCGGATCTTGTAGACCTTTTCAATACCTTTCCAAAACTATCTTAATCATCACGCTAGAACACATGGTTACGAAGTTATGGCCATTTGAAGGAACATTCAACTACATCACTTGAGCTTTCTCTCGCCCGTCCCTATGGCCATGCTTGAAATTTGACGAAAATGCAAGGTCATCCATTATCGTTCTTATGTCATTGGAGCTTCATGAATAAGCAAACCAAAGCCCTGGGACACAATAACAAGGATCTTGGCGATGAAAAAGTTTCATTCTGGGTCATAGTCCCCCAAAGCACATTTGAAGACTTTCCACAAAACCTTCAACTTCAGAGGCCATTTACTCTATGTTCCGTTGGTCTGAGCGTGAACTTTGTTCGAAGACTTGCTGCGCAACTTTTAATTTCCTTTCCAACGGTGAAGAGATTACGTCTCTAGCTCTTCTGGTTCCAAAGATATGGCCGTTTAAATTTAGAGGTTTTTTTTCTTCAAAACTGCTTACTCACCCGTCCCCATGGCCATGCTTGAAATTTGGACGAAAATGCAAGGTCATCCTTTATCGTTCTTATGTCATTGGAGCTTCATGAATAAGCAAACCAAGCCCTGGGACACAATAACAAGGATCTTGGCGATGAAAAAGTTTCATTCTGGGTCATAGTCCCCCAAAGTACATTGAAGACTTTCCCACAAAATCAACTTCAGAGGCCATTTACTCTATGTTCCGTTGGTCTGAGCGTGAACTTTGTTCGAAGACTTGCTGCGCAACTTTAATTTCCTTTCCAACGTGAAGAGATTACGTCTCTAGCTCTCTGGTTACAAAGATATGGCCGTTTAAGTTAGAGGTTTTTTTATTAAAAACTGCTTTCTCACCCGTCCCCATGGCCATGCTTGAAATTTTGACGAAAATGCAAGGTCATCCATTATCGTTCTTATGTCATTGGAGCTTCATGAATAAGCAAACCAAAGCCCTGGGACACAATAACAAGGATCTTGGCGATGAAAAAGTTTCATTCTGGGTCATAGTCCCCCAAAGCACATTTGAAGACTTTCCACAAAACCTTCAACTTCAGAGGCCATTTACTCTATGTTCCGTTGGTCTGAGCGTGAACTTTGTTCGAAGACTTGCTGCGCAACTTTTAATTTCCTTTCCAACGGTGAAGAGATTACGTCTCTAGCTCTTCTGGTTCCAAAGATATGGCCGTTTAAATTTAGAGGTTTTTTTCTTCAAAACTGCTTACTCACCCGTCCCCATGGCCATGCTTGAAATTTGGACGAAAATGCAAGGTCATCCTTTATCGTTCTTATGTCATTGGAGCTTCATGAATAAGCAACCAAAGCCCTGGGACACAATAACAAGGATCTTGGCGATGAAAAAGTTTCATTCTGGGTCATAGTCCCCAAAGCACATTTGAAGACTTTCCACAAAACCTTCAACTTCAGAGGCCATTTACTCTATGTTCCGTTGGTCTGAGCGTGAACTTTGTTCGAAGACTTGCTGCGCAACTTTTAATTTCCTTTCCAACGGTGAAGAGATTACGTCTCTAGCTCTTCTGGTTCCAAAGTTATGGCCGTTTAAAGTTAGAGGTTTTTTTTCTTCAAAACTGCTTTCCCACCCGTCCCCATGGCCATGCTTGAAAATTTGACGAAAATGCAAAGTCATCCATTATCGTTCTTATGTCATTGGGGCTTCTTGAATAAGCAAACCAAAGCCCTGGGACACAATAACAAGGACATTGGCGATGAAAAAGTTTCACTCTGGGTCATATTACCCTTAATACACATGCTCAATTGACAGGTTTTCCCGGGTACAATGCATTCAGAGGCCATTTACTCGGCTACCAGTGAGTCTTATCTTTAAACCTATGTGCGGATCTTGTAGACCTTTTCAATACCTTTCCCAAACTATCTTAATCATCATGCTAGGGCACATGGTTACGAAGTTATGGCCATTTGAAGGAACATTCAACTACATCACTTGAGCTTTCCCACCCGTCCCTATGGCCATGCTTGAAATTTTGACGAAAATGCAAGGTCATCCATTATCGTTCTTATGTCATTGGAGCTTCATGAATAAGCAAACCAAAGCCCTGGAACACAATAACAAGGATTTTGGCGATGAAAAAGTTTCATTCTGGGTCATAGTCCCCCCAAAGCACATTTGAAGACTTTCCACAAAACCTTCAACTTCAGAGGCCATTTACTCTATGTTCCGTTGGTCTGAGCGTGAACTTTGTTCGAAGACTTGCTGCGCAACTTTTAATTTCCTTTCCAACGGTGAAGAGATTACGTCTCTAGCTCTTCTGGTTCCAAAGTTATGGCCGTTTAAAGTTAGAGGTTTTTTTCTTCAAAACTGCTTTCCCACCCGTCCCCATGGCCATGCTTGAAAATTTGACGAAAATGCAAAGTCATCCATTATCGTTCTTATGTCATTGGGGCTTCTTGAATAAGCAAACCAAAGCCCTGGGACACAATAACAAGGACATTGGCGATGAAAAAGTTTCACTCTGGGTCATATTACCCTTAATACACATGCTCAAATTGACAGGTTTTCCCGGGTACAATGCATTCAGAGGCCATTTACTCGGCTACCGGTGAGTCTTATCTTTAAACCTATGTGCGGATCTTGTAGACCACTTCAATACCTTTCCAAAACTATCTTAATCATCACGCTAGAACACATGGTTACGAAGTTATGGCCATTTGAAGGAACATTCAACTACATCACTTGAGCTTTCTCGCCCGTCCCTATGGCCATGCTTGAAATTTTGACGAAATGCAAGGTCATCCATTATCGTTCTTATGTCATTGGGGCTTCTTGAATACCAAACAAAGCCCTGGAACACAATAACAAGGATCTTGGCGATGAAAAGTTTCATTCTGGGTCATAGTCCCCCAAAGCACATTTGAAGACTTTCCACAAACCTTCAACTTCAGAGGCCATTTACTCTATGTTCCGTTGGTCTGAGCGTGAACTTTGTTCGAAGACTTGCTGCGCAACTTTTAATTTCCTTTCCAACGGTGAAGAGATTACGTCTCTAGCTCTTCTGTTCCAAAGATATGGCCGTTTAAATTAGAGGTTTTTTTCTTCAAAACTGCTTACTCACCCCGTCCCCATGGCCATGCTTGAAATTTGGACGAAAATGCAAGGTCATCCTTTATCGTTCTTATGTCATTGGAGCTTCATGAATAAGCAAACCAAAGCCCTGGGACACAATAACAAGGATCTTGGCGATGAAAAAGTTTCATTCTGGGTCATAGTCCCCCAAAGCACATTTGAAGACTTTCCACAAAACCTTCAACTTCAGAGGCCATTTACTCTATGTTCCGTTGGTCTGAGCGTGAACTTTGTTCGAAGACTTGCTGCGCACTTTTAATTTCCTTTCCACGGTGAAGAGATTACGTCTCTAGCTCTTCTGGTTCCAAGATATGGCCGTTTAAAGTTAGAGGTTTTTTTATTAAAAACTGCTTACTCACCCGTCCCCATGGCCATGCTTGAAATTTGGACGAAAATGCAAGGTCATCCATTATCGTTCTTATGTCATTGGAGCTTCATGAATAAGCAAACCAAAGCCCTGGGACACAATAACAAGGATCTTGGCGATGAAAAAGTTTCATTCTGGGTCATAGTCCCCCCAAGCACATTTGAAGACTTTCCACAAAACCTTCAACTTCAGAGGCCATTTACTCTATGTTCCGTTGGTCTGAGCGTGAACTTTGTTCGAAGACTTGCTGCGCAACTTTTAATTTCCTTTCCAACGGTGAAGAGATTACGTCTCTAGCTCTTCTGGTTCCAAAGATATGGCCGTTTAAATTTAGAGGTTTTTTTCTTCAAAACTGCTTACTCACCCGTCCCCATGGCCATGCTTGAAATTTGGACGAAAATGCAAGGTCATCCTTATCGTTCTTATGTCATTGGAGCTTCATGAATAAGCAAACCAAAGCCCTGGGACACAATAACAAGGATTTTGGCGATGAAAAAGTTTCATTCTGGGTCATAGTCCCCCAAAGCACATTTGAAGACTTTCCACAAAACCTTCAACTTCAGAGGCCATTTACTCTATGTTCCGTTGGTCTGAGCGTGAACTTTGTTCGAAGACTTGCTGCGCAACTTTTAATTTCCTTTCCAACGGTGAAGAGATTACGTCTCTAGCTCTTCTGGTTCCAAAGTTATGGCCGTTTAAAGTTAGAGGTTTTTTTTCTTCAAAACTGCTTTCCCACCCGTCCCCATGGCCATGCTTGAAAATTTGACGAAAATGCAAAGTCATCCATTATCGTTCTTATGTCATTGGGGCTTCTTGAATAAGCAAACCAAAGCCCTGGGACACAATAACAAGGACATTGGCGATGAAAAAGTTTCACTCTGGTCATATTACCCTTAATACACATGCTCCAATTGACAGTTTTCCCGGGTACAATGCATTCAGAGCCATTTACCTCGGCTACCATGAGTCTTATCTTTAACCTATGTGCGGATCTTGTAGACCTTTTCAATACCTTTCCAAAACTATCTTAATCACATGCTAGGGCACATGGTTACGAAGTTATGGCCATTTGAAGGAACATTCAACTACATCACTTGAGCTTTCCCACCCTTCCCTATGGCCATGCTTGAAATTTTGACGAAATGCAAGGTCATCCATTATCGTTCTTATGTCATTGGAGCTTCTTGAATAAGCAAACCAAAGCCCTGGGACACAATAACAAGATCTTGGCGATGAAAAAGTTTCATTCTGGGTCATAGTCCCCCAAAGCACATTTGAAGACTTTCCACAAAACCTTCAACTTCAGAGGCCATTTACTCTATGTTCCGTTGGTCTGAGCGTGA
>NW_024427633.1:0-130564 GCF_017562075.2 Anopheles merus | reverse complement strand
GGCATGCACGGGGGCCTGAGCGTCATCGGCACCGGCTACCCGCAGGCATCGGACGGCAAATCAGGGGCACTCTACTCGGAAGGCTTTATGGTGAGCGTCACGATTGCTGCCCGTGATTCAATTACTCTAATCTAATCAACTAAATACCAACAAAAACTAGCTCATGATACACCATCCACACGATTTCGCCGTCGAGGCGTCTCCACTTACCTTGATACGCTTGGGTAAGGAGACGTTCGTTAATGTTCTACCGACGGACTCGCGCTGCTCGGAGCAGGTCCTAGCACTACCCCAAAGCCAGCGAGATTGTATCGTCGGGAGCGACTTCAGTCCGCCGATCGAAAGGTACCGCCAGCCAGCATGCACGCTCGAATGCTTGCGGAACGAGGTGCACCGAAAGTGCGGATGCCATCCGTTCCATCTGCCCCGACCGATGGTCGGTCGTAATGGACAGGCATTAGAAACTGCACTGTCTCGATTCAATGTGTTTGTAGAAAATTACTGTAAGTTTATGCGAACAACAAACCACCAAAATCAACTTTAAACAGCTAGGTAATACTGTTTTTCCTTTTTACTCACGACAAGATATGTTTAAAAGATTGCAATGCAATTGCTTACCGTCGTGCAGTGATGTAACGTACAAAACGGCCTCGATTGTTTCCAACTTTTCTGCCTACAACTTTTCGATTAATCCGTTTTAGTGAGTACTTGGCCGTGAAATATGCGATGCAGCGCCGCATCATTGAACGTTTGTGGTTTTTCTTTCTCTCAATTCTAGTAAAGAAACGAATCTCACTGATTTTGAGTTCATTTTCCACATCTTTATGAGCAATCAGGTCGTGGCAGCCAACAGAAGAATTGTCGTTGTGTCGTGGATTTCGCTTCTGTGTAAGTATTAAGCATTGGCAACGATTTTGGAATCCATTTCGAGCACCTTCAGACCCACACGGATGGCAAAACATCTTACAAACTAAAACAACAACAGCAGTAAAATTGAGCGTCCGAATATGGGGTCTGTATGGCTACTACGATCGGATGCAACACTCGCTGCCGTTATCTGAAGTATACCATCCCAGGTTGAGAAGCATGTTGACTGTATTTGTGTGTATTTTTTTTTCTTTCTGCAGCCAATCTTGGTGGAGCATTCAGCTTGTGTCTTGGCATTAGCGTTCTCTCATTGTTTGAAGTGTTGTTTTTCTCTATTTTTCGTTTGAGAAAAATGTATCACAAACTAAAGCAGCGCCAGGAGCAGCAGATCAAGCTTGTTGCTCCCTTCGCACGGTTGCAGAAATTTTGAACGCAGGGTTTTTTGTAACGGTCTTAATACAATGTATTGTTTGTTTGTTTGTTATTTTGCAAATAATGATTCAACAGTTTTTATTTATATTTAGATTGTACTGGTATTAACGTTTATTTTGTGTTGTTACAATTTTCGTTTTGGTAAGAAACTTTACCAGCAAATTCTTGCATCGCATCAATGCCACTAATTTCACACTACACACTTTATATGATGAGGTAGAGTATTTATCATTGCATATCGATTAACAATTCTTCTTGCTTGGAAAGAAACACAAACGAACATGATTTGTAGTGATTGTTGTGTGGTGTTGTATTTTTTGTTGAATAATTTGTTTTACGTCTGTCAAATAACTACATGCTTTCACGTCACTAACAAACTAGTTTAAAAAAAATATAATCTTAAACTAAACGATCGATTTCCGGTACGGAAGTTTAAGCTGTGAAAATCAAAACAAGGGCCAGTGATGTGTACAACGGCTAGCTAGAATATCTTCGGCAGTTGCAAGCTCTCTGACCTTTTCCATGGACATCAGCTATCAAACACATCCCCCTAAGGTTTTTTTTTTTAATTTTGTGCTGCAAGGTGCACCAACATGTTTTTATTATCGTCCATTTGGTTCAGTTTCGATTTCCAATGTGTAGGGGTTTATTTTTTTGCAAATAATTCTTTTTTTTTTCATGCACATCGCATACTAAATCTAATGAAGTACACCAATTAAGATTTCGGTTTTAGTTTTTTTGTTTTGCTTTTGGTTTCTGGTTGCCTACAGTAATGAATAGTGTTTGGATTTAAATAAATTATCCAACTCAGGATACGCTTTTCTCACTAATACGGCTCGTTATTTTTTTCATTTCTTCGCGTACAAAACTTCTCCTAACTTATCGTTGCCGTCTTAAATCGTCATTGCAATTATTCTCTCAAATCGCTCACTGGTATCTTCATACGATCAAGACATTATTAGAACAATGGAACAATTGCCAGCAAAACACAAAATTGTGTGCAAAATTGATCCATTATTCATGCCACTGGCAGTGGGGCGAGGATTGACACTTGATGGTAGGTATGTCGTCTACAGCAGCATTGCTTCAAAACCCTTTTCACACATTACCCTTACTGTGTTTGTTGTAAGGTGCCGTTTTTTAGCTTTCTTCACGCAGTTTTTTTCTTCACTCTTACGTAAAATGTCGACATTCAAGATGCAATAAATAGTGATGGGGTGTGATCGGATCCGTATGCTGTTACTGAAAGAAAGATGAAAAAAAATAAAAACAAACCGTGATTAGTGCAGTGCATTGAGATCACGAACAGGCGCCTGCATCCGTTATCAGCGGGCTGATTGTCTGCCTCATTAACTTCACTCACAATCCAAAACTAAGTTGCTGTCTCGTTATTCAAGGTCAAGGTCATTCAGAGACAATCACATGGTGTTGGGTTATATACGCTTGATACTCACATAATACTTTCAATAGCCAAGCTGCTAGCAACGCGCACGCTTCTTGCCGATAGAAGGAAAACGTGCGAAAGCGTGAGATGGTGTAGGCAGATTTTCTTTGCATCCTCGTTGTAGCGATATACCCCCCTCCCGAAATAGATCACACGACAGCAAACATCTTTCGGTTGTTGTTTTGTTGTTTGTTTAATAAGACCGAATGGCTGGCGGCACGGTAGCACATTCCTCGCTGAGCGTTTCGTCAATGACCGGACGGTAGTCGATGGTGACGTTACGGTGGCTGGATCGATCCACGTCAGCGTATGTTTACGCCAGTGCTCTTCCACGGCTTCTTCTGCTGTCCCTCGAGCGGCTTGCTAAAGTCCTGTTGTGGCGGAAACACGAGTGAAAAAGGAACAAAGTGTAAGAAAACATTACGTCGCAGATAAAAAAAAAACGCGTAAAAAACAAAACAAACATCATGCGTCGGTAACACCCAATTTCTACCGGTGGTGAAATTCGTGTGTTGTGACGACATCATGTCTCATTTTCACCGATAACAAAGACCAGTAGGGAAGGTGTAATCACGTTCCAAATGAAATGCGTCTTAACGTATTAAAATATTTTAACCTTTGTGTACATACATGGATTTTACTTGGTTAATAATTAATTTAAATATTTGATTATGACTTTCGGTTGACTTTTACACTTTTCGATAAGCACCATCGTTACGTTTCAATTAACCGAATATTTGCATTGTTTGGGTCTGTTTACTTACGTATTCGTCGACACGCTGTTTGTAGTCCTCACGAGCATGAGCACCGCGCGATTCCTTACGGTTTTCAGCAGCGACGATGGTCATGTTTGCGTTCAGCAACAAATTCTGCAGCTCAAGCGTTTCCACCAGATCCGAGTTCCACACCAGCGACCTGTCCGACACTTTCACGTCCTTGATGGTCTTGTAGATGTCGCCCATCTTGCGCACGCCCTCCTGGAGCGTTTTCTCCTCGCGGAAAACGGCAGCATGCGTCTGCATAGTCTTCTGCATATTCAAACGCAACGTCGATGTCGGCACCTGTCCGTCGGCGTTACGCACCCAGTCCAAGTTGGCAACCGATGCTTCGCCCGCATTCGGCTTCAGATCCTGCACCTTCTCTCCAGGACGATTCTCCTCAGCGATCGTTTTGGCGCAAGCACGACCGAACACCACGAGATCGAGCAGCGAATTGGCACCGAGACGATTGGCACCGTGCACCGAGGAACAAGCGGCCTCACCGCACGCGTACAATCCGGCACAACACGATCGGCACCATTTTCCGTGGTCAGCACCTGGCCCTTGTAGTTCGTCGGTACGCCACCCATATTGTAATGCACAGTCGGCAGTACGGGAATGGGTTCGCGGGTTACATCAACGCCGGCGAAAATCATTGCCGTCTCCGAAATGCCCGGCAGACGCTGGGCCAGCTGCTCTGGGGGCAGATGGTGCAGCTGCAGGTAGACATGATCCTTCTCCGGGCCGCAACCGCGTCCCTCGCGGATTTCGATTGTCATCGAGCGGGACACAACGTCACGCGAGGCCAAATCCTTCGCCACCGGCGCGTAGCGCTCCATGAACCGTTCACCCTGCGAGTTGATCAGATAGCCACCCTCACCGCGGCAGCCTCCGTGATCAGGCAACCGGCACCGTAGATGCCAGTCGGGTGGAACTGCACAAACTCCAAATCTTCCGAGGGCAATCCAGCGCGCGCCACCATGGCCGTACCGTCGCCGGTGCAGGTATGCGCCGAGGTGCAGGAGAAGTACGCACGGCCGTACCCACCAGTGGCCAGCACCGTGTTCTTCGCACGGAAGCGATGAATGCTACCATCCTCCAGGTTCATCGCAATCACACCGACACACTCGCCGTTCTGCATCAACAAGTCCATGGCGAAGTATTCGATGAAGTAGTTGCAGTCGTAGCTGAGCGACTGACCGTACAGCGTGTGCAGCAGCGAGTGGCCGGTACGATCCGCAACGCAACAGCAGCGATGCGCCTGTCCACCCTTACCGTACTTCAAGCTCTGTCCTCCGAAGGCACGCTGGTAAATCTTGCCGTCGGGCGTGCGGGAGAAGGGCATACCGTAGTTTTCCAGCTCAATGACCGCTTTCGGTGCCTCGCGCGTCATGTAGTGGATGGCATCCTGGTCTCCCAACCAGTCGGAGCCCTTCACCGTATCGTACATGTGCCACTTCCAGTCGTCCTCCTCCATATTACCCAGTGCGGCATTGATGCCACCCTGGGCGGCGACGGTGTGGGAACGGGTAGGGAACAGCTTCGTAATAACGGCAGTCTTGAATCCTTCCGCAACCAGCCCAAAAGCGGCACGCAGTCCTGCACCGCCGGCCCCAACAACGACCGCATCGTAAGTATGGTCAACGACGGGATACTCTCGCGAAATGGCATCCGGGTTCGATTTAGCATTATTCTGTCCAACGGTGAAATGCAGGTTGCGCTGTGACGTACCAGCAGTCAAGCCTCGAACCTACGCGTAAAATGATATCGAAACATAAGCACGAAATTAATAAAAATAAGCACACCAGTGTACTTGGATTATCAAAACAGCCAGCACCAGAGCAAAGATAACAAAACTCACATAACCTACAAACGAATCGAGAAACGGAATGATCTGGATTGTTTTAGTTGGCTTTGCTACCTTGGGTACAGGGGTACGGGTACACCAACTGGAGGATGCAAATTTATTTTAACAACCCCACAATAGGTACGCGTCGAGCACGTTTTCCTTCAGATTCGAATAGATCGCTAATTATTTATCTAAACTTATTACATAACGGCGGGCGCCGACCGCACAAGTTTGTAACCACCGTTATTCTCTGTTGCGAAATTTGCACAACGTTGTGTAATCCATCTCGTGCACAAGAGTAAATCGCACTTGGAACCGTCTCGCGCACGGAAAACGGCCCACATTTCCACTGTGCCCGGTGGTGTAGTTGGTAAACTTTTCACTCCATTCAAACTACTTTCACTTACCGCTGAAAGCGCGTTCTTGGCAAGCACCGTTGGAAGTCGAATCATTCCACTCATCTTGCACCAACTCACAGATGATTGAGAAGTAAATTCACACTGCCAGCGAAAGGAAAACTGCTAATTTTATCTTCCCACTCCGACGCACGACTTCGTGTGCGATTTTTTTGACACCGGGAAGGCAAAGTGGAATCGGAAAAATACGACAGAAGAACCTGTCACACTAAGGCTGCCCCGCACGGTCATATCGGAAGACAGCTGCCAATAACCAAATGAAACCAATCCTTGCAGATGAAGTAAAGTAAAATTTATTAAATGGTTTTATTTTTATTGAAAAGCTTTCCAATCATAAAAATTTCAGCAAATTTTTAAAAAAATATTAAATTAAAAATCTTGATGTCTCTCTAGTGACACCACGATCGAACAAACCAGCTTGACAGCAAGGAAGCGTTTCCGATTGCCGTCACACGAGCGTTTGAAGCGTTTCGCCGAAAGACGATTCGACTGTTTGTTATTTTGTTTATCTTCACAGATGTTTTCTTTCTTTTAGCGCACTGAAATACCATTGAGCAGCAAAATGTTCTGTTCGAAAAATGTCAGATTCCATTCAAACAATCAAGCGCCAGCACATAATAACAATATTCGTACTTTTCTTGTAAGTTGCGAAAAGGAAAACATCAGTACAAGCGGCAGTCCCGTTCCTCAGAACCCGCCGACCAGTATTCTTCTTCCAATCTGATCGTCCTTTACTCATCGGACTTAGTGACGAAGCTCGTCACTTCGCTGTTCGTTGCGTAGTGGATCGGACTAACCTCGCAGGCGCGCCCACTCGTAGTAGTTCATTCATAAGTGTCGTTGCGGTGCATCAAGTCCGCTGTTGTTTGTGGCTGATCGAGCAGCATCCAGTCTCGTATCGGGGAGAAAAACAGTAAAAGCCTCCACTATGGCTAACGAACCTAAAGTGAATCTTGAAAAGCTGTTTGAGCTGGATCCGTACCTTAAATCGCACGAGCAAGAAATTCGGCGCAGGTAAGCTTAACCGGTTCCATTCATCTCGAGCAGCAAATGCGTACGCGCCGGTAATACAACACCCGGTGGCTCAGGAAAAGTGTAGTGTGTCGGCTAAACCGGACGCGACTGTGTAATTTGAAACTGAGCTCAGCTTTTGGCTTCAAATCCGTCATCGCCAAAGGTTGTGTTGTCCAAGAAAGCGAGAGATTTTTCTTCCTGAGCCATCCATCTAATGAATGTCACGCCAAGGTCATTGCCGTTCAGGACGGGCAGAGGCAGCAGCGTCGGGCCGGCAAGTGCCTATGCGGATGCGATCTTAGAATGCGTGCATTCACGTAGATAAGGACAGCATGATACGAAGAAGTTCAACTGACGGTCATCGTCTATCAGTTGTTAAGAAGATTAGTAGCTTTGTTCAAAACAGAGCACAGAACGAGGGACGAAACACAGCCATTTGTGTGAACTTGTTTAATTAAACATCGACTGCACTTAATCAAATGACATTCTTTATCTCTTTTGGCTGCTTACTTAAGAAATACCGAATTCCGTGGATGGATCAAGCGTTTGAACGACCTAGAAGGTGGTCTGAATGAGTTCACCCAGGGCTACAAATATTTTGGTTTGCACATCGCCCAGGACAATAGTGTTGTAGCTCGCGAATGGGCTCCCGGTGCTAAGGAGGTGTATCTAACTGGAGATTTCAGTGAGTAAAATGAACTTTTCGTTGAATGTTTTTCGCTTCAAAATGTAAAATATGACACTTGTAGAATTCTCCCCCTATTGTCGACCTCTACCCGGGCATTGGTTCTCGTTTAGCATTTCCCAAGATGTCTCCTCTAATCGATTCTGATCTGATAAACATGACCTGACACTATCACAGGTTATACTACATCATGTCATTTAGTCATTAGTACACAATAGTGAAACCCATTAAGTAATCTAAAAGCAAAACAAATATTATTGCATGCATGCTATTATCAATTTTACCGTTAAGAATCTATGCAGAACCGTTTTGCGAATGCATTTTCCCTCAACCTTCATTTGATCTTGTGTAATATTTGTGCTTCTTATCCCACTGATGGAAAGAATATTTGGCGCATTGCTCAACAATAAAACGCATTTCATTTGCTTGAGTAATGCTAGCACTAAATATGTGCTCACTTCTACTTTCTTCTCCGCAGATAACTGGCAATGGTTGGCCACGCCGTACGAAAAACTGGCCTTCGGAAAATGGGAGCTGAAGATCCCACCGAACCCGGACGGTTCCTGCGCTATCAAACATTTGTCCGAGATCAAAGTGATCATTCGCAAGCAGGACGGTGCGCTGGTCGATCGCCTATCGCCATGGGCTAAGTATGTAGTGCCACCTCCGAAAGAGCTGGGGGTTAATTTTCAGCAACGTGTTTGGCACCCGCCGGCGCATGAAAATATATGTTCCGCCACCGGAAGCCTAGCCGGCCTCGGGCGCTGCGTATCTACGAGTGTCACGTAGGCATCGCAACGGAGGAGTACGGCGTGGGAACGTATCGCAACTTTGCCGACAACATCATTCCGCGCATCGCCAAGCTGGGCTACAACACCATACAGTTGATGGCCATCATGGAGCACGCGTACTACGCTAGCTTTGGATATCAGGTTACGAGCTTCTTTGCTGCCTCAAGCCGGTACGGTACCCCGGACGAGTTGAAGTATATGGTGGATAAGGCACACGAGCACGGCATATTTGTGCTGCTCGACGTGGTTCATTCGCATGCGAGCAAAAATACGCAGGACGGGCTGAATCAATTCGATGGTACGAATGCTTGCTACTTCCACGACGGATCTCGCGGTGAGCATCCGACGTGGGGTAGCCGGCTTTTCAATTATTCGGAGTAAGTAGCGGTGTTTGGTGTGGCTCCTTCTTTTTCCCCTCTTTCTAATGTTACCTCAATTTCTCCGTCCGCAGATACGAAGTGCTTCGGTTCCTGCTTTCGAACCTTCGCTGGTGGCGCGATGAGTACAACTTTGATGGATATCGTTTTGACGGTGTCACCTCTATGCTGTATCACTCGCGAGGTGGAGAAGGGTTCTCCGGTGATTACAACGAATACTTTGGGCTTAACGTCGATACGGAAGCCCTCATTTATCTGGCAATCGCCAACTATTTCCTGCACGAGATGGATCCGAACGTTATTACGATTGCCGAGGACGTGAGCGGCATGCCGACCCTCTGTCGCCCAACTGAGGAGGGCGGCATTGGGTTTGACTACCGTCTCGCCATGGCCATTCCGGACAAATGGATCCAGTTGCTGAAGACGAAAAGCGACGAAGAGTGGAACATTGGCAACATTGTGCACACGCTCACGAATCGCCGATGGAAGGAAAGCACGGTAGCGTACGCGGAATCACACGATCAGGCACTGGTTGGCGATAAAACGATCGCTTTCTGGCTGATGGACAAAGAGATGTACACGCACATGTCGATCGTGTCCGATCCAAGCCTTATCATTGACCGTGGCATTGCGCTGCACAAAATGATTCGGCTCATCACGCACAGCCTGGGCGGGGAGGCTTATCTGAACTTTATGGGCAACGAGTTCGGCCATCCCGAGTGGTTAGATTTTCCGCGCGTTGGCAACAACGATTCGTATCACTATGCGCGACGGCAGTGGCATTTGGTGGACGATCAATTGCTGAAATACCGTTTCCTGAACGAATTCGACCGCGCGATGCATCACGCTGAGGAGAAGTACCACTGGCTCGACTGCCTGCCGGCGTACGTTAGCTGGAAGCACGAGGATGATAAGGTGATCGCGTTCGAGCGCAACAATCTGCTGTTTTTGTTCAACTTTCACTCCACCAAAAGCTTCACGGATTATCGCATCGGCGTGGAGCTGGCCGGTAAGTATCGCGTTGTGCTTAGCTCCGACGACGCCGAGTTTGGTGGGTTCAATCGTATCGATAAGAATGTCGAGCATCATACATTCCCAGAGGGTTGGGCCGGGCGCCGGAATCATATCCAACTGTATATGCCCTGCAGAACCGCCTGCATTCTTGCCCCACAGTAGATTGCACCGCGCGCTTAAATTGAAGAGCACTATGGGAAACGTTCATCTGGACAGTAGAAAGCGTTATCTATCTGCCGTTTGGCAGTATAGACTGATGGATTTTAGTTAGCTTTCGAGCCCTTGGTTGTTCATATCACTGATACAGTGGCTATACTATAGTCTAAAAATAGAATCAAAAGAGAGCAAAATAAAATAGGCATGCATTGAAAGTGAACATTTTTTATTCTTTCTTCAAACCGTTCCCCGCACAGATCAAAATGAAAGTGTTGGTGTTTTAAGTTTCCCGTTTTTATTCCAGTGTCTACGAAAATCTCATACATAACTTATCCTCTGTTTAAGCTTATCCTTTAAAGCACTGTTTAAGTATTGACTTTATCTCGCAAAGCGTTTTTACTTATTTTACTCTGTGTTGTTTTTGATAATCCATTACCAAAAACAAAAGGTTCGCACAGTGGGCATACCCGCGTAGAAGTATGCATCGCACAAAGCACGTTGTGTACACATTTTGGCAAACTGAAACAAACATACCGTGATCCCGTGACGTTTGCACAACAATGCTGTCCCCTCAGCATAGGAAGTTGAAATCACGGTTTAAAACAGATGTACCGCATGCAAAAGATATTGGGGGGTATAATGATCAGCTTATGTCGAGACGATAAAAAAGCAAAAGAACAGATAGTCGATTTCGTCTCACGATGTTCGTTATTAAATAACTTCAAGCATTTGCTTCTGAAGCTTAAGGCCCTATCATTCGATTGAACCAGAGAGTTCACGTGTTTCATGCAACTGTACACACATGCTTTGCTCTGTGTGTGTTTTTTTTTCTTTTCATTTCGGAAATATGCCATATTTGCGGGTTATTTTCGGGTTACGCTTTTGTTTAATAATACTAGCATTACTTGGCGTCCTTTCCAGTGTTGTCTAGCCCGCTGTGTTTACCGCACACTTCCATCTAATTCTAGATTCGCATGAACACGACCCTCCTGATCTCTTAAAAATCTAAAGCAAATGTCTACATACTATCAAAGATACTGGTGGTGCTGGTTGTTTTGCATGTTTTGTACATTCGCATACAAAGTCATCAGGGGATTATGTTAACAAAACTTACTTTAATTTGCAAACTTATTGTTGACTATTAGACTATAAGCTGTTACGAATGACATGCTGTCAAAATAGTGGTAAAAGCTAGATAGTTTGACGGAAAGCATCGGAAAATATACATTGACATACGCGCTTAAAACAGAAATCGTGAACATGTTTCAACATAACCATACACAAAAGGTTCAACCTTCTCCATACAATGCTGGATGAATGTGTCTAACGAAAATTAACTAAAATATAGATGCGGCATTATTTGTTTCTTACAGCAATGGCGCCTTCTGGCTAGTATTCTGGCTGCGCTAGTTTTTTGTCATAGTAGTTTGATCACAAGCCAGGAGAAGTTGCTTTTCAATTCTTTTGTAATCATTAAAAAAATAATTCGTGACATTTTCTCTTCCGGGGTTTTGTTTATGTTTCACGGATTACGCAATAATATGATTAAACCACCCAACAAATTACATTGTGCATTTGGAGATGCTTATAATGACCCAACCAGGACGAAGGGTCACAGATTTGCTGCACCTGTTTACAAGGGGCCATTTATGATAATTTTATTCGTAATTCTTTTTGATCATTGTTTCAAATAGGAGGAGAATAGGAAGGTATGTGTAGCTCTGTAAGCCCCCTGGTACGCAACAATTTGTGTTATGTGTACGTGAGCTTATGTCACCGATAGCATCATAAAGTGGAAATATCTTACCATCCTTATTTTAACCCGCACTTGCAAAAACTTTCTCTGAAACATGTTCTAAAATTCGGAAAGCATCGTCTATTTCCTTTTCCGTTAGCAAACGATTAACCGTTAATCGAATACTTGGCCTTGGGCAATGCTTTTCCATGGTTTCCAAATATTCTGCCGCTATCACCGCCAAACCGTTGTCGATGCACTGAAATAGCCAGACCAGAAAGGGTTTATTGCATTATTAAAAATAAAAGCATTTTCACTTAATGTAATTGCTTTTTACCTCAGTAGATATCTCGTCCAGAAGCATCTTTTCATGCACCCAGCTTTCATGTTTGTGTTTTAGATATAAATGCTTCACTGGAGATAGTGGATCACCTCTTGATTGGAAGTGTTTCAGTTGAGAAAGTTTGCTAAAACACGCAATTAAGAAGGGTAAATATTTTCACAGACCATTGCTTACAACCACGGAACACTTTTTTTAATTTCAAATACATACTCTGAAACCATTCGACAGCGTTCTCTTAGTTCCACGAATATTCGTGGGTTGCTTTCGAATCGATCCAGCGCACTGATGGCAGCCTGTGCAAGCAAGGGTGGTAGTGAGGCAGAGAAACAATACCCTAATCCGGAGAGCCGCTGATGCTCCACGATGAACGAGGAACCGGCACAAAAGCCACCGATAGTTGCGGCTGACCATTCTAGCCCAGCCGATACCAAATCAACCTCCGTTTTCTGAAGTCATGTAACATGAGCATACGTTAATACATGGCCTTTTTAGTTCATTTTACCCGACGCTTGGGGATCGGATTACCCAGGCTATACTTACATCGACATTGCAGTGCTCAATCAACCCACGTCCACTATCTCCCAACACACCGAAAGATATGCTTTCATCCAAGAAAAGGCGTAGTTTGTAACGAGCTCGTAATTCCACCAACCGAGGCAGGGGGCAAACTTCACCCGTGTTCATATAGATGGCTTCGGCTACCAGAAAACGTCGCGTCTTTTTAGCTTTTGCCGGATTACGCTTGTCTTCAATCTGTTGCTTTTGAAGCAATCGCTCCAAATCGTCCATATCGTTGTGTTTGTAGTAAAAAATCTTGCTTCGTGAAGCGTCCAATCCTTTTTGAATAGCAAAATTAACACACTCGTCACTGTAAACAAAAAAAACGATTTAATACCCCGTTAACAAGAAAAGTAGAGCCGTAATCATTCCATTAAGTGTACATACACGAAAATCAAATCTCCCCTCTTCGAATAGGCCGGTATTGCACTAGCTATAGTGGAAAACGCGTACGAATACACTACAGCTTCCTCCACGTTCATAAATTTCGCCAACCGTTCTTCGAGCTCGAGATGCACATCGACTGTACCGTAGAATCCGCGCGGACCGCAAGAACCGACACCGTACTTTCGCAAGCTCTTTATCGCCGCTTGCTTAATGTCTTCGTCCTCTGCCAGCCCGAGATAGTTGTGTGTGGCCATGTTGATGCACTCTTTGCCATTTACATTTACCATTTTACCGACTGGTCCCTCGACAATCTTTGTTTTCAGCGCTGGATGGTCCTGTGGTACCTCTGCCACGAGTGGTTCCGGTGTCCACCGTGCAAGAATTTCCTCTTCTGACATGGGCATCTTCTTTGTCGTGCGTTTGTAAAAAACTATCCATATTACTCCCAATGCCAGCAAGGCCTCCAATGTCAATTCAAACGGGGAGGACTGAAATTGAATTGAAAAAATCATTAGACCACCGCGTAGATACATCACAATAGCAGATTTAATTAAGCATTATTACCTTCTGAAGAATGTCGTAAATTTCATTGATTATGTACGGTGTGTTAACCATTTTGTGCGTTGTTCCAATACTCGTTACTTGACCCGCAATTGGTTGTGAGACCCGTTGTTAGCTAACAACCAGCACTCCGGGTTAAATATCCACCGTAACTCAGCGATTTCAGTACGGACGCTTGGTAGAAGATGTCTGGAATGGAATATTTAAACAAAAATGCACGGATTAAAAGATATGTACAAGTATTACGGTACGAACAAAAAAATAAACTGAAGAGCATTCAAGATCAACATCAGACTATGTCAATTAGCGTCATTTAGTCAGGGATGTTGACGGTGGTGTGTGTACCAACAACAAGCAATGCAAATTTACTTTGTGTACAATGAATGCCAGAGCATCGTAAGTCTAAGGATCGGTGGATGCTATTGGACGTCCGTATTCGCTGGTAAATATGATGGCAGACTTAACATAGCCACACATTTAAGCAACACATAGCAAAGACGTAAAGATAGGAAGGGTGGCTAATCTTAATGGCTGATTAATTTCGACGTCAAGTGACGTAACATAGTAAAGAAGTTCCCCCTGCTTGCACGAATGTGCAGCAACTTCCCAATCTGAATCACTATGTAACACATCATGCAATAAACCGTCCCCTTTTATCAGCGGGATAAAAGAATGCGATACGTTATCAATACAAAAAAAGAATATCAAAATTTATAGCATCACAGCGCACTGCTAAACCCACACTACCGCATACAGCGAAGCTGGCAATACAATTGAATATGTCTGTTTAGAAAATAATAAATTTAAATGTTAAATCACTACCACCATTTATTTGAGAGAAGGTTTTCAGACTGTTACCGGTACATTAGCCTACCCAAGAGTTCGGATTTGTGCCTATGTTACTACATCGCGTGAGCCGGATAACAACGATAGGGTTCATCGTGTTGTTCATCGCAAACATGTAAATATACACAGGAAGTGGTCAGAACTCGGCAAACTCGTGACATGATGTTGTACTGTTGAATTTTCTTTTTTGCATTTTAAATACATTTTTAATTCGGTCAGTTTTATGGAGTAAGTCGGCTTTTTTGGCTCAGAAAACTCAGCTCATTATCAAACAGCAAAAAAAAATCGGTTACCCGCTCTTGGGTGATCGTAATGGCATTCGGGTTAGTTTCTATTAACCACTGTATCATACACAATTGCTAAATAGATACACAGAATGTGGTTGAATATATTTGTTAGTACTTTTACTATCGGTACCAGTTTGTCACATAAAATCTGCAACAATGTAGGTATCCCCCGTATGTTTTTTTACATATCCATCACTGGATATAACACCTTCTCAAGGTGCAAGTGCTAAACAGCAACAGCTTAGACCATGCTACGGTTTCATTCGTTAGCAAATGTCCGGAGCGACATGTGGTAATTGAAAGTCATAAAATATGGACAACAACAGCAGAATACCACAATAAAACCCTCTTTCTACATTTCGGCTCTAAGCAATACTGGAATCATTGTTGAAACAATCTGCACAATAAACGAGCATTTGTTACAACGTTGGATAAATTAAATTATTTTACCTGTATGTCATGAAAAAAAAATGCTCCTTTTCGTCGGTTGTTCGTCAGGCGATATTGGCGGAGTGCTTAGAAAGAACGGCGTCGCTTCATTTAGTAAGCATACCCGAAAGCATGTTTGGAGCGAAGCGCTTCATTACGGATTTGATCATATCACACTCCTTCATATGATTAAACGTTCGTTAAGATATATCTATTCCAATTAGGCCTATTTGTCGCTGTACAAATACAATCAGACATTCTCTTGAAATTCAACTCATTTATGGTCATGTATTTTTAACCAGAAGATTAGAAACTATAGATAGCATACGATACACAGTGACGAAAGTATGTTAACTTTCTTTGTCACTATGTAACCAACAATCGAGGTTCAATATTCAAACCAAACAAAGCAAAATATTGTTCGTTCCCTTAATTTACCATCGACGTGAATCGCTTTTAGTTAGTTGCTATTCGTGGTGCGTTCGTCGTAAATTCGGGCCACGCAAGTAGACGCGGGTTACCAAAATGAAGCGGGAGAAAGTTCGAACAGTTTGCAACAAAATCGGTATTGCATGAACGGTTCGTCAAAACAAACATATTTATATTGTCTCTCAAAATATGCTGCCGTTTTCACGCCGGTTAGAAATAAACACAACGGTATCGTTTCATTTAGAAAGCATTCTCAAAAGCGTGCTTGGACATTCATTTTTTGTGTATTTCACAATGTTCGAAATGCACGATGTTTACGGTTTTGCAGAATGTTTTCACTCGTTTTTAATCGCCAGCCCACTCGAAATAAGTTAAATGCTGGAACGATATTGAAATGAAAAAAAACTTCCATTCTCTACCCTTGGTTTATCTTTGAGGTCAGCCCGCCCGCCCGAAGGCTAGCCCATGGAGCTTTCTAGACGGGGTGTTGTAATATTCAGTTTGGGGCACCCGGCTGGAAGCAGAGACAGGTGTATTCGTAAAACTGTACGCCTGTTCCCTCTCGTGCAAATGTGACTCATTTCCACCAATCGGGACTCATGCAGATAAGCACGTGAAGCGTTCGTTCGCTCGTACGTTTCACATAGAGCAGCCCCTCTGCGAACATGTACGGCTTCTTTCGATGAGCTGCTTTTTAGACGTATTATGGCCCATCCTGCTGTGTTTAATGCCGTCTAAATTTAAAGTTACATTGCCTTTTCTTCAACCTTTCGCAATAAACTGCTTCATGTTACACCCGCTGGTAGGCCTCTTTTTCAATAAGCATGTTTTCCCTTTTAAATTCAAGGGCACTTAATTGGCGAATGCGAACACTTCTTCACATCATCCGATCCGAGGGGGGAATGATTCACCAAATAATCCAAAACTGATAACACATCACATTACCACGCGCCACACGTTCGGTCCCGCTCTATTGCGGTCACACGTTTACCGGGTCCCCCTCCTGATTTCACTGCCGAACAACTCTACGGAACCCGAGCGAGCGAGGATGCAAGCAAATCGTTCTAGTAGATTCCTGCCCGCCCATGAATAAATCAAAAAATCGTTGATATACTCTATATTCTACATTTCATCCAGTCACACACAATCAAAACTTCGATTGCGCTCACGCACCGCTCACACCATAATATTCTACTGCAGTGTTTTATCCACTTGGTCGACCAAAGTAAAAAAAAGACACGTAAACCCGCACACCCGGTTATGCTAGTGCCGATAAATATCTGGTCTTACCCAGTACTGTAGAAAACTAGCATTTACTAGCGAGACCGTGATTCTTTTCACGTTTTCCGCCACAAGAGATGTTCTACGCCAGCATCTGGTGAAAATATGCACGACCTTTTTTTACCACAGCTCCGCGCCCGAAGAAGAAATTGCTAAGCGGTGTCACATCAGCGGAGTCGGGCCTGAAACTATCCAGTGAGCAGATATTTGACACGGCACGTCATTTCCTAAGGTAGCGGTCACAGCTCCAACGTGTGTTCGATGAGTTTTGAGGTAAATGAAAGCCATGAAAGCCATTTAACCTTTAAGTTGGCAACCGGATACCCGGTATTTTTTTCAACTTCGAACTGCAATAACTTTTGATTCATTGCTTTTATTGATCTGAAATTTTCCGTAGCCTACCAACTTTTAATTTATGATTTTTTGGTGCATAAGTTGTAATTTTAAACAGCCTGTAAGTATTTTATTTTGATTTTTTTTTAACTTTACCACGTAAGTTGGCAACCAGCATACCCGGGTATTCCATACATTTTGTATGGAGAATGACGTTCTTCCTCTTTTAGTATTGTGCTTATTTTCGAGTCAAATTCAAGCGATTCCAAATTTCGATTTGACCGTTATTTTTATAATAAAATGAAAAAACTTAATGAATAAATGAAATAGAAGAGAATATATAGTCGATATTACTTGCTTACAGCATTAAAATATAGAAAGCATTGTTTACCTATGAAAATCGTTTATTTTTTGCATCGAAACGTGTGGAATACCCGGGTATGCCGGTTGCCAACTTACGTGTGTAAATCTGGTTGCCAACTCTACGGTTAAGCCATTTAAGGTCTGCGGGCAGCATTATCGTTTATTTTCATTCATTTTTTGATAAATTACGCTCATTCAAGGAAATGCTTTTGTCAAGTTCAATTTTTAACTACTCAAACAAACATTTTACTGTTCTTTATTTGTTTAAAGTTAAACAATCATTTATTATCACAATTTTTGTTAAGTTCAGTTTTCCAGAAAACCTGAAATATTTTTAATTACTTAACTTATTTAAGGAACAAGTCAATTTTATAATGTCATTAAAAATCCTGTTTTTTTTTTCTTCAAATATAGCTCCTGATTAGTCGAGGTTTATTTACTAGCCGTGTTGAATAGCTAATCAACCTTGTGATTGTGCAACAAGGACAGAGTGTGTTGAAACCATTATCTGCCTCTTTTCAACCCGAACTGTCGGGATTGTTTGACAACAGCCGTGTTTTGTTCATTTATTTACCACTCGAAAACTGGAAACTACCAAACTATTGCAACAAAGATTAGAATTCCCTAAAAGTTGCCGATTTACAGCACGATGGCGGATAGTGATGTAGAATACGATGCTTCCAATGTGGAAATTGAGGAATTGGAGGTGGATGAAGTTGATGAATCAGATCTATCGGAGTTTGTCGAAGTGCAACAGCATCCGGCGATGGTGCAAACCGGTTCGTATAATGCTCCCTCCACTTCATCTGCCGGTGGGAACTCTTCCGCCCAATCGGAATCGGAAACCGACGATGAAAATACACACCAGCGAGAGGTTTTGATCAAGAAGCTTGTTGCACGGGAAATTACATTCTCCGAGTATCAGGCGCGCATGCAGCAGGATGACGACCTGGATGACGAAGATGCCGAGGTTGATCAGAGTCATAAGAAAAAGACCACTTTCTTTCAGGACTACAGCAATGCACGGCGTGATGTTTTGAGAGGTAACTTGCAAGGATCTCCAAGAACGGAGGGCAAGGTGACATTGCGTCGCCAGCGACGGTTTCTTCCAGCGGCCCTGCAAGGTTTAATGGGGCAGGCAAACCTTTGCTATGCAAGGGGTGACGTGCGCACGGCGGAAGATCTGTGTATGGAAATTATCCGACAAGTTCCGTTGGCTCACGAACCATTCATAACGCTCGCACAGATACACGAGATGGACGATCCGGAAAAGTATCTGCAGTATTCGCAAATTGCGGCCCACTTAAACCCTTCCGATGCGGAGCAGTGGGCACGTGTGGCGGAAATATTTATCGACCGCGGCGATATTGACGAAGCGCTGAAATGCTACACACGAAGCATAAGAGCCAATCCGAAAAATATCGACATGCGTCTAAAGCGAGCACGTCTAATGGAGACAAGAGACGAAAAGCAAGCGTTCAAATACTACTACAACATGCTACCCTTTATCCCTAAGGAACAGGCCGATTTTCTTATCAGTATCGCCAAACGGGTGGCAGAAAAATTCCACAAGGAAACCAACGTCAGTGCTGCGCTGGATGCAATGCAGCAGGCGTACAGAACGGCCAAGGAGAAGTTTAACATGGAGGACATTAATCTGCTGGTTGAATTGTTAATAGCCAACGGTCACTACCGTCGAGCGTTAGATATTCTAGCAGTACACGCCAACGTAGAACTCCACAACTACGATATGGGAGCTGCTGAGGGAACCCAGCTGAGTCCTAATTTTTCCATTGATATACCGGATGACATAGTGCTCGATCTGCGTACGAAGCTAGCAGTCGTGCTTGTGCATCTGAAGTGTGAACAGTGTTTCGATAAAGCCATAGATGACATTCTGACACATATCGATCCGGAGAACGCTGGCGATTGCTATCTGGATGTTGCTGAAGCGCTGATGAACGAAGAACACTACCACCAGGCTCTTCGGCTGCTGGTGCCATTGATTAAGAGTAAAAAGTTCTCGCTTGCTGCAGTCTGGTTGCGGTACGCTGATTGTTCGCGATGCATAGAAAACTACGATGAGGCTATTGTCGGATATGAGAAGGTAAAGTACAACTGCATCTCTCCTTTTCAGACCTAATTGTATGTCTTGATTGTAGGTGATTTCCCTTGCGCATCATCTAGACGCCCGGTTGGCGCTGGCTGCTTTGCTTAAAAAGCAAGGCAAATACGATGAAGCACTGCAAGCACTGGAACAAGACCCAGACAAAGAATATCTCGATCCCGAGGTACTGCATGAACGATGTCTGCTGCTGCACGAAGTAGGTCGCTACCAACAGTTTCTAGCGGCCGGTTTTATGCTACTGGCGCGTCATTGCTATCAGATCCGGAAGCGTCAAGATATTGCGGTTCCTATCGCATGTGAAATATCATGAGTGTAAAGATCGGACTCCTGGCGAGGGTGTTCCAGATTTCGTAACCGGGAACGATTTGTCGGTTGAGACTGAGTGGGAACTTGTGCTGCGCTTACTGACCGTGGCTGACGAGCTTCGCGACTATACCTACTACATGAAGTTGGTATTTACCTTGCAGACCTCGAAGCGTTTTTACAACTATCGACCGGAACTACAGCAGCTTGCATTGACGGCGTGCATTTACAATCGCGATCCCACCTTTGGGTTAAACATTATTCGTGACCAAATTCGTCCGTTGTTCAACTTGAAAGGCGATGCATTCGCAGCAAAGATCAACCATCCACAGCTTTGGAATTTGTTCAATTTAGTCATCTTTATCAGTGGCGACGTACGGTATCATCGCTATTTGGCAAGGGTTTTCTTCCGCTCAGCGGGCATCGGTGTCTATCCGAAGGTGCTGATAGCAAACTATCATCTCAACTGCTCTACCTACAAGTATGCCTTAAATGAGTACAACAAAATATACCTCGTTACTAACGATCCACTGCACGCGATGATGATTGCCGTTACGTTGACACAAATTGCGTGTCAAAAGTTCACCAACAAGAAGCAATCGTTGATCGCACAGGCAAACGTGTTTATGGAAAAGTATCTCACCGGCCGACCGGAAGAATTACGCCACGAAGCCTTTTACAACTTGGGCCGTATGTATCACCAGTTGGGATTGCTGCATCTAGCGGTCGATTACTATAAACGGGTACTGAGCTTTGACAGTGCAGTTGTAAAGGAAAATCCGCAGTATTTGGACTTAAAGGCTGAGGCAGCGTTCAATTTGAGCTTTATCTACAAGCGAAGTGGAAATTATGAGCTAGCTCGTAAATATCTATATGAATACATACAAGTGTAAGCGTTACAACTATTTCTTTTGTAAATAGAAAAATATATTAATTCCAATATTTGTATTCGTGTAGTTTGAGTTTGCTATCCGTTATCGATTGATTGATTACTTTCAACAAGCTAAATCTCCCATCGCAACGATCGCACTGCCTTATGTTTCATGCTGTGGCTATTTTTTTTTAAATCTAGTTTTCGGATATTTTTGTCACATAATACCACCAAAAACTGTTTGTTATTTTTTATTGAATTCGTTAAAATATTAACACTTGATTTATCTATCAGAAGTTCCAGTTTCGAAATTATTCAATATCATCCACAGAACGTTATTTTATTCATGTCACTTCATTTTGTATGATCATTTTCACGACAGTATTTGTCTTGTATAGTTATCTCACTTTGATTAGTCATTAACAACAAAGCTCTAGAAATAGTTTTTCTGTTGATTCCACATCAATTCCCACCGTACTGTAACACGCTGAAAGCATTATTAGTTTCATGAATCATGATCTATTTTAACGAATTTGTATTTGCAAAAGTAGTTTATTATCATCACTTCAGCAGAAATGTGATGTGAAATTTGTAATATTCCTCACAGCTATATATTCTCAAATGTTTTGATTTCACCGTGATGTAATTGACGATCCTCCGTGCTTAGTATTGTAGGGAAGAAAAAGTATAACACGACATAAAAGAATGCAAGGAATTATCTTGGTATGTATTCGGTTTGAAGTTATTAGAAAGCTGATTTAAAATGTTTTAAATAATTTAGGAAGATAGATTTTGTTCAATTGTATGATTGTATTGTATTGATTGTATGATTGTATAGGATTTAATGTGTATTTTCACGGTACGACGGCATAAGCCATATATTCACACCATTTCTCATAACTGAGTATAGATTTGTACAGAATTTGCAGTATACCATTGTAGCACGGATAATCAACAATTACGTTCACTTTAGTTGTCAGGTTTGTTTAATGCACGATTTCCAATCCATGTACTATCATTAGCAAGTGAATTATTTAATAATAAAAACAAAAATACAGAGTTTAAAACTTAATTGCATTGTTAATTATAATGTATAATATCTTGGTGAATTATGGTGAATGTTAAATTTGTTTTAAGTGTGAGTGTATTACATTTCTTCACTTAACAATGCTAAGTCATGAAGAGTGGTAGTAAATGCGGAAACAGATAATTGTATCAACATAGCGTTCTCATTAGCAGTTCTACCTAATATTGGTAGAACAGTGTTCAGTCTTTGTTAATATGCGGTGCTTTAAAAAGTTCAATTACAACATATCTGTTTTATTGTTTGCATATATTTGAGTAATTTTAAATGGATTATCTAATAATTTGGTGTGGTAACATAAACAATCCTTGTCAGTGCAACTTTTAATCTGTTAGCGAGACTCGAGTAGATGGTTGATTTTAACAGAATCTCAAATAAAACTGTCGTGTATTACATATACGAAATGATATCTCAATCTATTCCAGCATAATTCGTCGTACGCCGCACGACATGCAAAACTTAGCGCTACTAATCATGAAGCGTGCGCCACATTCATGGCAAAATTTGGACATTGGATTCATGATCAGATTTTGGCCCCCCTCCGGACTATCTTTCATGAGATGGGCCTCCATTCTGTGGCCCTTGATAATAGCGGTCGTGATCGGTGGAAGGGCTGTGTGTAACGAAAGGCTATTGAACGGTTCGTTCGTTGACTGCGCCGGTTGGCTCTGACTGGTAGTTGAGCTGCGAGAATTCGGCCGTGCTTGACGTATAGGCACAGGGGGTGCGTAGTCTGGTGGTGACTGCGTAGATAGACTGCTATGAATTGTCGAAATGATGATGGGAATCCAAAAATAAGTGACATAAGAGAAAGCAGTTAGTAAGGCAATCGTTGGCGATACAATTTTTGTTGAGATTCGATGCGCATGTACATCACGTTGTATCACAAAAATAGCAAATGCAATTGGAAACGAAATCAGTTATAGCTAAAGCACAGATATCGCAAACCTTTGCACGTCTTAATTACATATTTCTCAGTAGAAATTATTTGAGAATTTTAAAAACTTTATTTTTCTATTAACTTTTGCATTGACGTTAGGTAGATGGGAATTGTTTAATTTCGTAATAGAAAAAAAAATCAATGTTTTATATTTTGATTAATTATTTAGTTTGCAATGATAAAGAGAAAATGTTGTATTGTTAGATATTTCAATAAATTCTGAGTATCGTTTCATTTGCAGCTTCACAGTTTATACTAAGATCATCAACTCATAACGTAAGTTAATAATCGACGTAAAGGTACAGCTTGTGCAACTTGCTAGCATAAAATGCTGTTAAGGTTATTATTTTCGATTACTATAAAAATGCTGTTAATATTGACATATTAATAGGAAAACCTACCTGCGATAGGCTGAATCAGCACTGGCTTGCGATCGTTCAGACGATCGTTTGTTAAGCGGGTAGTCTTCCACGCCGTACAACTCCTCGGAATCGATCGAGCATACCGAGGACGAGGAGCCGCACATGCGATTTAATTCTTGCACGCTTTTCAGCAGATCGCGCTCAAGATGATCGAACGATTCCGCTGGATAGCGCGGTTCGTGTACGTTTCCGGTTAGGTGAGATGATGCCGGAGTCGAGGCGGACGTACCAGTATTATTAGCGTGATAGGATTTGTTACTGTAGCTGTTCTTCCTACCGTTGACTGGACTCGGCGATGAGTAGTAAGGAAGCGTTCCGGGTTGTTGCATAGTCGTATTATTTCCATTAAGCAATGTATCCGCCGCTGTTGCTTTATGAATGTTTGGTAAGTTCTGCAAGCTGGATAAGGCACCGCTTCCACCGGTGTTACTACTAGGCGATGGCGGTACAGCAGGAAGCGATATGCCCGCTGCATCCTCGCTTCTCCGCCGACGGGCGATGGCTGGAGAGTTTCGAGCGTAATTCATTTGCTCGGCCAGCGGATGAACAACTTCAGCGCACTTTGCAGCATCATTGGCATTGCTAGCACTGGTGCTGTGATTATGTGAATTGTTGTTATTAGTCGAGCTGCTGTTGTAGTAAGAGTTACTGTTGTTACTATTACTGTAATGGCTAGAACTACTAAAGCTACTACTACTATTGCTACTGTTATTATTACTGGCTGTGCCACTACCATTCCGCACACACACATCCATTCTTGGCACGCCACTACTCTCGTGTTTGCGTACGTAGCGGATCGAGTTAGCAACCGAATTGCCATGTCCACTGTCGAGACTGTTGCTTCGCTTGTTATTATTAGTATGATCGGATTGACTGGAGGCTACACTCCGTCTGGTGATGGAGCTGTTGGAATGGACAAACAACGAATGTTTGTACTCCCTCGCACTGATTGGTGATTGTCGATGCAAATCTTCCAGCGATTGCATGAATTCGTCAACATCGAAATGCTCGAGTGCCGAAGATATAGTTGGACGGTCACGGTTAACAGGAGTGGACGGCGCTGTGCTGTTTGACGATGATAGTGTGTTGCTAAAATTATTCAAAGCTGACGATGGGGAAATCAACCGGTTCAGTTCGTACGTCGGTTTGAACGCGGGATTTTTGGGCACGTTATCCTCATTGTTCTTGCATGCAGACGGCGATGGGGAAGGCTTCTTGGGTTGCTCATGCACATCTGACTGCCCAGACTCTTGTCCTGTGCGGTATCCCGAATCTTCTCGATCTTGTCGACTGAGCTGTGGTCGTTTGTCACAGTTTGTACTATTCTTGCTTATCCTATGATCCACTGGGCTGGAGGAATGACTCGTTGTGGGACTACTGTTATTGCTTGTGCTATGGTCGCTGCTGCTAGGTTCGTTGTTGCTTTTGCGATAATCGAAACAAGTTTCTTTTCGCGTTCGTTCTGGTGGTTTTGGAGCCACACTGACGGAGGCCCTGGGAGGTGGCGATATTACAGCAGATCGTTCCACTTTCGGCTCGATAGTTTTTAAAGCGAGCTGGTTTTCATCCGAACAAATATTGCCAATTGTGTTGCTATTCCTACTGCTGCAACTACCACCAGCATCTTTTGTAGAAGGCATGACAAGATTTATCGGTAAATTATCACATTTGTTTATAAGCTTTGGATCGATATAGCTGTTATCAGCACGATTGTCACTGTCCATCTGTGGTTCTTTCTGTTTTTTAATACTAGACTTTCCAATAATTGCATCTAGTGATATGACCACTGGCTTAATATCAGTGGCTTCACTTGCATTGTTACTGTTGTAGGTAATGTTGATCGGTTCCAGTTTTATTGGAACTAACTTTTTTGTTTGCTTTTTTGCTGTTTCATCCTCGATCGCTTGGACATTTTTCTTGTGTTTTTGCTGCTCTTCGTCGACTGTAATTGTTTCGTTAGCTTTCACTGGACTAGGAGCTACGCTCAAAAGCTCCTGTTTTTTTTGCTGATTTACCTCGGCACTGAGTGATGATGTCCGCTTACTGAGACTATTACTTTTGTCCTTCATGTCCTTTTCACTTAATGCTAGCTCGTTTTCGTACTTCAGAAACACGGCTAATGAGTCTGTTTTTGACAGCGGTATCTCCCCGCCAGCCGGATTGTTCGGATCCCTAATCTCCAGCTTGAGATTCTTTCGAACTGTGCTGGAATCACGCATTTTCGGTTTCGGCTCCGCCATCTGCAGTGCGTTAAACGTCGATTTGATCGGCAGTTCGTCATACTCAGAGGATTTCAGAAAATTCGGTGACACCGGGCCATCGTCGGTTATGCCCTTCTGTATGTTTGATTTTGCTTTCTCCACATACATTGGGCGAGATACTTTGCGCGGCATTCGTAGGGAGTACGCACGCCGGAAGTTCGAGTTGTGGTGAGTATGTTTCGTTGCGTTGCCACTCGCTGATTTGTCGTTTGCAGTACCACCGTTCGGGCTCATTTGATTGAGACGTGATGTGCTGGTAGTACTGCTTGGAGAACTGGTATGGATCAAAGAAGTGGCAGGGGAAAATAATTCCTCGAGCTGTCGTCTGGCAGACAGGAATGGATCGTAACGGTCAGGGCTGTATCCACTGGTAGTGAAACGGGTGGTATGGGGGAGAAAAAGAATAAACAACAATCGTAGTTCGAATTTGATCCAATTGAGTGCCAAACCAGATTATGCACGATATACAGTTAATTATCTTTGGAATTGTTAATGTTTACAATTTTGTTAGCAATGAAATGAGACAAATGGGATGAATAGTCTGTCAGCTGGTAAGGTCTGTCGTAAATGTCTTGTTTAATGCATTTAGTAATTTGGGTGCATAGCATTTTGAGTGCAGATGATGATAAGAAACAATAAAACATTTTGCAAATAATGTCCTGCTAGTACTCAAAACAGCGTGTCAGTAAATGCAAAATAGCAAATACAACATACGGAATTTGAAATTGTAAATGCATGTATATAAAATAAATCTAAACAACATTCATTTTAGTTTAAAACAACAGAAAAAAATCGATACACAAAAATAACTAAAAAGTAAAAATTACCGGTTCCTGTTTTAGGAAGATATTCTTCTGTCTACCATTGAACATCGCAACCTAGGACCCAGAACTATAAAACAGTGCATCAGTATATACTAAGTGCAATAAAAAAAGATTTCATCTTTCTCCCGTCAAGTAATAACCTACTATCCTATACTAGCCTAATCCTCACAGGTGAGGGAACAATCAACCAAAATTGAATTTTAATAGCGCAAACACAACCTTTGATACCGTTACTACTTCTTGTACAAGTTACAGTGAAGGCTCGTGTAAGGATTGGATAGCCACTAGATCTAATCACAATCGATTGTTAACCCTGGCCAATGAAACGGATAAACGGCCAACGAACCTGTTGCTCGTCGTACGCGTGATGATCGGCCGATGGGCAATTCGCTCGCTATGGTTGTGTCCAATGATTTCGAACTTCTCAACTTTTCGCTCAGTTGTCCGAAATTTATGCTGTTTGTTTGCCAGCCCGTTGTTCTCTTGCGCGGAACGGTTGAGTAGATTTTTTAGTTGAGTACGGCAACCGGGTTCATTTCGGTTGTTAAGGTTGTTGTTATTGTTGTTATTGTTGTTACTGATGGTGTTGTTGTTCTTGTTGTTGTTGATGATGTTGTTGTTGCTGTGATTACAATAAGTATTGTTTTTATTGTTGATACTGGTGTTATTGTTCGTAGTATCGTTAGGCAGTAGTCGTTCACTACTAAGAGTAAATGTCTTGGTTCTTTTCGTAGCCTTGTCGGCGTCTTCTCGTTTAGTATTCTTAGGGTTCTTGGTGATGCTCACACCGATGCCCAAGGAGCTATGCTGCAATGAATGTGGTGATAGATGGAACTTTCTACTGGGAATGGGATGTAAGGTGGTATCGTATAACGGGTAGAAGGGGAAAAACATGCGGCAAAAATAAAGAGATAGATCAATAGTAAAGCGATGAAAAATTAAAATTAGTTTTTTTTTAATTCCATGTAATTAGTATTGCGCAGACCGCTAAAACATTGTAATGTCAAAAATGAACGCTTGTACTCCTGGTGCATATATTTTCACTTCCAGACTTACTTATCGCTCGAGACGGATGAACTCATCGAATTGTGGCGTGGCATGTGTAGATCTAACTCGGCCAGACTGTTTGTTGAACCACTGCAACTCAAGCTTCCTGAATATTTTTCCCGGTTTAAGGCACGTTTTGATCTACAGTCGAAATTATTGGGGTTTAAAACGTATTTACTTCCACCTGATCTTGTCACTTTTTGGCGCACTTACCGTATTTGCGGAGCTTTGTATTGAATTCTTGCTTGAAGTCTTTCCTTTGCTGCCGAAATGCTTTGGTTGTTGTTAACGTTTCGGTTGAGTATTGCCTTCTCACGGCACCACTCGACATGTCGATCGTATGCTTTCATGCCAAAGCATCGCTCGCAGTATGGACATGGTTCGTTCTGCTGTGACATGCTACGCTTTAAAGCCGGCTTTGGTGTACTCGCGCTAGGCATTGATGTAGACATCGTTGTGGGGCTGAACTCTTTGCGCTCAAAAGTAGGTGTTTTGCTAAGGCTTAGCTTCCTGACGGGTATGGCCTGAAATGAGTAGTTTGAATTATTACATTATTAAAATGTAGCACGACGGTTATGCGACACAAATGATAGCAGTCAGGTAGAGCATTAAAAACTGTTTCTTGATTTTTAAAACAAGGAAAACACGCGGCATATTAAAATAGCTAACAGTTATTTGCATTCATATGTCACAAAAAGTATGGTAGGTACAAGTGATAGTAAAAATAATATTAGCTTTCAATATTCCAGCACATGCAAAAGAAAACAAAAATAATGTGTATATGCAAATACTGCAAGCAATAGTGCGCAATATTGCAACACATAAATGACAACATGCGTATATTTACATTGCTTTGCATACTTAACCGGGATTAATGTTTCTCTTTGGAACTTATACATTTATAGGTTGTACGTATACAAGTATAACAACACTTTTCTGTGTCGCGGAAAAAGCAGGAAAAACAATAAAAAAAACTCACCTCATTTGAGGAGCTTACCGTCTTTTGAGGGAGTCCAAAATTCTTCGGCAGGTAAGACGCAAGCTCGGTCCCTTCCCGTCGCTGGCGAGAGGAATCGAACGGTTTCCGTTTTTTCGTTTGAACTCGCTCACAAATACCGGTATGTTTGGATAACGACGCCGGTGCAAACTTTCTCAAACAGATGGGACATGGTTGCAGTTCAAGGTTCGGTGGTGGTTCGTACGATGGGTCAAATGTTTCGTAAGACTTGCATTCTTCAATGTAGACAGGCTCTTCCTTTTCGGCTTCCGTGTATAGTTGTTTTTCGTTGAGATTATTATCTGGAAAAAAATGTAACAGTAGCAGATGGGAATTGTTTTACTCAAATAGAAAAAAGGTTGTAGAAATGAGTGAATAAAACCTTTCATATCCAACATACAAACATTACTTGAACATTAATAAAATAATGTAGCTACTGCATCTTTCTATAGCTCGATTATCATATCTGAGAAATCTGTTGTAGTGCATTTTAAATAGCATTATTTTTTTTCTCTCTGTATATATTTCTATTTCCATTCCAAACGCTGTGATCTATATTCGGTGCTGTTGCTAGAATTATTAATCATGCCAACCAACCCTGGCGCAAATGATTAAAACATCAGTCAACCATGTCGGGACATCGTGGTCTCGGTCGCTGCCTGCCTGTCCATCTGTTACAGTAAGTGAACACAAAGACGAAGGCTATTTGATATCGTATAACTTCAATCAAAGACAAGCTATCGCAATCGAATGCCTGTGGATTTTGCGACTCGCCTGTGGGAGACCAGACAAATGTAGATGTCTAGCACGGGACCGGTTGTTCGTAGTCGATTTCGATGTAGAGATCAAACTACTTCAGCTTCATTTTGTTGCAGAGGATTAATTACTTTAACCATTCACTGGTTGGAATGATGGTTCCACTTGTTATTTGATGCAGTGGATGATTATGATTAATTATTTTTCATCACTTTTTCACTTTTTTTTCCTAAAGCAATTTCAATTGAGACTAATACATAATCTGAAAGTGATGACATAATTTAATCAGCATTTCAACTTCAAAATGAGTATAAGCTAATTACTTCCATCAGTTATCAGCATTTCGGCTGGGAATATCGCTAGATTAACCTTTATATATGTCAACGATAAACCACTGATAAGAAAACATTTATTTCGATAAATGCTCTATTTAATGCAACTCCTTACTATTTATTGCATCCCAGGTGATTTTATTGCACAACCGTTACCCGTTGTAATCATTCCTGTTAATAAGGCCAACCACAAATGCATACATATGCATACATGAAATATAAAAAAAATCGCTACAGTCGCTGTAATAAAACTTTCAAAGAAGTTAAATTTATTTTACTAATTTAACTATAAAATGGTGAAAAAGGAAATCTGTGTCAAAATAGCTATGCTCTAATAGCACGCTCTGCTATAAATTAATTATTATTTTTTTTAGATCGTTTAAACTCATGCTTTCGGCAGGGATAGATAAACGAATGCTTTTAATTAAATCACTAATATAACTAAGATAAAATTGTTTGTTTTTTTATTATACAATTTTAATTTCCATCTTATAAGGATAGAAGAAAAGCGTTTAAATATTAGACATTATATAGCATTAATTTCTCTAGCATATACTAAGTATGTCAAACAAGAAACTCAATGAAAAAATCTCAAAATCCTTTTTAATCTATTACACTTCTTCTTCTTCTTCTTTGGCACAACAACCGCTGTCGGTCATCAGGTCAAGGCCTGCCTGTACCCACTAGTGAAGTGAGCTTGGCTTTCATTGACTTTTTATTACCATAGCAGGATAGTCAGTCCTATGTATGGGAGCACGGTCTATTCGGGACTTGAACCCAAGTCGGACATGTTGTTACGTCGTACGAGTTGACGACTGTACCACCAGACCGTCCCGAAATCTATTACACTATCAGATTAGAAATGTTCATCTGGCAAGCCATTCCACCTGATCTGTTTCCTGACTGCAATAACAACGAACATAGTGCTACGCTCCATATACCAACTCATTTTCCAGACACGAGTTAACGAATTTAATCCACTGGATCACATGTTCAGAGTGGCGTTTGATTAGTATTCCAAGAAAGTCACTTGCAGCATGTTTTTGTTTACTGTTCAAAGTGTGAAACCGTTCCAACGGAATATAAATGCCTTATTTTTCCACTTTCAAAGTGGTTCAATGTAGTAATGTTGAAATTAAGTCAACATCATAGTTTACTCTTTCTATGTTTATTTGTGGATATATTTGGCAAAATAATCCCAAGTAAGTGATCCATCATCGATAACATACTATCTTGTATAAGTAAAGGCAATTTAACTTGGAGAATCCTACACTCATTCCGGTTGATATCTAAATATCTTTTATCGGGGATGTATTTCTATCATTAAGCCACTAATGAACAAGATTATCTAGGACTTTTGATATAGTCAGTTTTATTAAAATGCCCATTTCTGTGTATGATAAGGCTTGAATTCATACCAGATTTTAACCTGTGATGGGAATGTTTCGCATTTAGGTCCATAGCCTGTGGTCATAGCAATGATTAAAGAAGATATTGATTCTGTTTGAAAAACTTTTAGCTCCATAACCCACATCGATTGTTAAGTGTGCACTTTTGTGTTTTGATCACCAGAAGATACACGATCAGTTTGTTAATGCTTCAAATGGTATTAATTACACTTCGCCACTTTTCCCTGTATCGCTCGGGGCAAAGATCAAGTGACTCTAACAAATATTGCACACAACTTTATTTTTCTGTTCATGGGGTTGCGTTGGTGCGACTTCACGTATGTTCTGTTGGCGTTAGCGTTCACACTTTAGTTTAAAACTCACCACCACGAGGAAAACCCGCTTCAAACTGTCAAATGTAATTAAAACTTTCAAATACTAGAACACTTACCACTTCACCACGAGTGAGGAAGTATATGTTAAACTCCACTTGCCTGCTAGTATTTATGTGTCATGGATCTGACATCGTTATCCTTAACCACATTTATCGAACTCATTGCACGCTGGTCTCACAAAATTGTTTGGTTAACAGCCATAATTGTTCTAACAAAGATCTTTCACTATGAGCAAATGTCGCAACACACGACACACGTTAAACTGACACAGAGCGTCAGGTCGTTTTCATACGGTTTGTCATTCATTATTTGGTTTTAAAATGTCGTTTTTTTTATGTAACAAGTGAGTTTCAAAATATTTCAAACCGCATTTTAGGTAGTCTAGTTCAGTTTAGGTAGTAGTTTAGGAGTCCACAGTAAGGTTGATTTCAAAGAGAATGTATTCACAGAAAAACACATCACAGAGAATATTTGTCCCTCACTATAGCATTACAGTCAAGGAGCACATTCTTTCACATTGATTTCAGCAATTCATATATCACATCTTGAACCCATGACATTAAGTCGTACGACGACTGTACACTATAGAGCACACTCGATCGAATTTTCAATTCCTCGCTCCTTCCCTGTCAACTGAACACTCGCAACTGAAATCGTCATCTCACTATCGAAAACTAGTTTACCATAATGCAACTCGCAACAGGTTTCTGTCCCAAAACGTGTCCAACGTTCTTGTCTTATCGTCACGAGATCGATATTTGTTATATTTTTCCATTGATGCATGGAAGGATGTGGAGCAACCACCACCAACCATCTTTGGTTCAACATTTTCATATAAAAAGCTGCTTCACCAAAGAGTAAGAGAGATATCTTTCTACTGTGCCGAGCCACCGAAATTGTGTACATACTCGTACATCAAATAAGGGCATCTACGTGATTCGTCGATACAGGAGTTTCGTGTCTGTTTTGCAGATTCCATTATATGCCAGCTGTTTGAGAGCACAATATGGTTACAACAACTCTGAAAGATTTGGCATTGATCAAGCCAACCGGTTTATTCTGTAAATTGTAATCAACTACGATTTATAACATGACAAACGTTCGTATTGCAATTTTTGGTAATGAAGCAAACAAACAGTTATTAATTGTTAAAAATAAAGTATCACAAACAAAATTTAAACAATAATTTTTTTATCTAAGTCGAAGTCAAAGTACAAATGTTATATTTTTTTAATAGCTTTTAATATGTAGTTTGCTCACAACAAAAATGATTTTTTTATTATTTCTTACAAGTTAAGATACAATTTTTCACATTTTTCAATAATCCAAAGGAATTACAGGGCCAAATTTATAAATATGCTCGCCTTTATATATTACGATGAAAAATACACAACTACAAAAAATATCAAATTTCTTACTTAAGTTCATTGAAAAGTTATTGAAAAGTTTTAATAAAAGTAAGCAAACAGCTGCTGAAGTTGTTGCATAGTGAATATAACGGGAGTTTTTTTGTATTAATATATGAGATCAAACTAAAACATAATGTGGCAAAATGTTGCAGCGGGCCTGAAGATCTCAGCTCGCGGGCCGCATTTAGAATGTGGGCAGGATTACGAACCCCTCTGGTATATCCAATCTACCAATTCGGTTTGCATTGTTTAGGCCGTATAATACAACCTTTGTCGATAAGAATACATTTGACTTTTCTGCCAATGCTTTGTATAAATTTTTCTGGCCTCTGGACTTCATGTTTTAGGTCATTTACATAAATCTGTTTATTGCTGCAAATCCAACGATGCCAATGTTTTCTTAAAATGCCAAACAAGGCAATTAATTCACAACAGAAAAACCAGATAAAAAACAACTTGTTTTGAAGAGCTGTTTTGTTTTCTTTCTGCATACTGAAGATATCAAATAGTTATGCAGCTTAAGGTTTACAAATTCCAATAACGAAATAACAATAATCATCCTCATCTCGCAATTCATTATACGTTGAAAAAAAAGCAAACCGGTTAATCTCAGCTTAAATGAAACGATCATTTAAGATATTCATGTTGTGGTATGAAATTGGTGAATATTGGATATGAAGAACCGGCCAGAAACCAGCGCTCAAACGAATTTTGTTTCCAAATCTGCATAATGTACACCTGTTGCTTAATCTTGAACGAAACCAGTTTGGGCTTGTTTTTCTTTCCTTCCAAATGATGTTCTTTACCGGCATTCTATGGTTAAGTATCTAAACGATTGTATTGAATTTTTTTCACATTTCTCTGTTTTCGTGACGACCTTCACAAAATCAACCGTATGTGGCAAGACATTGTGTTTTCATAGTTGCTCCCATATTTAATTTGCTAGATTTTAATGTGATAAGAGATTGGGCTGCTTTTACGATATTCGTCATAAACTTAAAACCTTTAAAAAGGCTAAATCTCCATCGTCAATGTGCCATATGGCTTATTCATTAGTGTTTACCATTTTCCCGTGTTTGATTCCCAGCCAGATTGTTGTTATTATTTTTCATCCCTAGACACTACGCTCCATGCTCAACGCACTCCTCCGTTCAACGAAGTGAGTTTTAATCTGATCATGTTAAATTTATTTTAGTCATATTTACTTTCATCATGTCCCCCTTTACAAAGCTGCAGGGTGGCACAAAACAGACATTTTGGTGGTACCTCGCATTTAAACGCGCATGTACACGGGATTGATTTATCATCGTATACATTTGTCCTGACCCATTTCCTTCGATCACACCCGTCCTGGCAACTTCAACGAATACATTTGCAGTTCAACCATTCATAAGGCGATAATAAGTGAGAAAAAACAACTCTGGCATATACAAGCCATGTGCAACACGCGTCCGTCCGCAACGCAAATACTGACAGTATGTCGGTAAGATAAAAGTATGCACGAAAATGCCTATGAAAGGGATGGATTGTGGTCTCTCTCGATTGAGTTCGTGTGTTTGCTAGAGGTTTTTATTGACCATTTTTTTAACGAGTAGGTTTTACTTTGCAATTAACCGATGGAAGGGAACGAAAAAGCTCACTGAGCAAATCTACGTTAGTGTCATTCACGGTTTCAAGGTTTATGTGTTGGTATCAACATCATTCTTGAACTGTGGACTATTTTGTGAAATTAATTATTCTTTATTGCATTTTTTTCACTGCAAGATAGTCCAATGAATCAGGGGTTGTTTTCGCCGGCTGATAAGAGTTATCTCTGATGTCATTTTCGCAATATTACTGATTTCTTCCATTACATGTGGAAGCTATAAAAAGAGTTGAGTAAAAGATTCTCATAGTGGCAATACAATTTGAGTTTCCAGTGTTTTACATACACATTATTATTAGTGTCTAGTTACAAAAAATCGAATTAACCCGCTGCCGGTTATCGAGTGATTGATGTATTTCAAAATCGATGGCGAGAGCTTTCTCTAAACATAATGGATAGGCACTTCCCTGCAACTACCGTGCAGTTTCCAATCCCAGCTGTTAAATATTTTTTATCTACGCTTCAATTTGCAATATCTCCTTTGGGCACTTTTATGAACATTTGCAGTATTCATATCCACACGTTCGTGTTACCCGCGAAACATACCTGATTTGCACGGTCTCAGCGATGCCCGTTTACTGGCACTTAGGATTTCGTAGTCGTTAAGATCCTTCTTCGGTGGTCCTTCGGTGTAACCATTAGAACTGGGCACTGAAGAAATCTCCTCGGGGCTGGTGACTAATTTGAGACGACTTTTCGAAGCACTTCGCTTCAGACTTAGGCTTTTAAATGCACTAGACAGCTTCGACCGACGCATCGGTATGCCGCACATTTCAACGCCGATAGAATCTCGATGATTCGTTGCACTGGCTAAATCCAGATCATTTGAATCGTGTGTATCAGGGCGCATTCGCATTCGTACGGGTTCTGGCATGTCATCAAAGCTGCTGCCATACTGTTCGTACTGGGATACCAGATTTAGCCCATTGGATGTAGATTTCGATGGGCCAGGTTTTGGTGACGAGGTTTCCAATCCAGAAGAACATGAACGATTGGACAGGTTCTTTGATGATTTTGACTTGCTCTTAAATAATTTGTTCCACATATTTGCAACAATTTACTATAATGTGGAGAAACTTGCAATACACTTCGCACAGTTGCACAATAACGAGATGATTCACAGTCGCCTAAATATTATAATGCGCACTGCATATGTCAATGATGACTTTAAACAAAACAAACAAAAAATCAGTAAAACCTTCAACGAACAAATTTGTATTATAGTATAACACCTTTCACTTATCGCGTATCACATTCGCGTAAAGGTCAAAATTTCACTTTCTTGTTGTTTCCTTTCCTTTCAACAGGCTAATCTTCAAAAATCGCACAAGTCATGTTGTCTATTAACTTAATTTAATACTTTCATCACTTCACGCCGATCTTGGAAAGGAATCAGTATCATTCTGTGTCGCACTTCACTTATCTTTTCGTCTACAACAAAGCTCTAACGGAACAGCGCAAAATTCGTGTTAAGAACTCGACAAACAATCCCTTGCATTCCAGGTACCTATCACCAGAGTAAGTTGATAATTAAGTGTTGTTTCTATTATCAACATTGGTTTCCTATTGTGCTGCCGTTTTTCTACCGTATTTTTACAATTTCTTCACCCTACCTTCGCTTAGGTTCAACGAAACCGATAGTTTCCCTTTACTTTCTGATCATTTTACCCTTCATTTTTTGTTGGTGTTTTTTGGTTTCGGAAGCGGATAGAAATTCCCTCCCTCCGTTGTAACGCAGTGGCCACTGCCATCACCCATCGGACCTACAAAGGCGGGCCCAACCTAAATGGCATAGCGCATTTTCGATCAATTTCCTTATGGGTTTTTGCGGTGGTGCCTAATAGATATTTTCGTTTCCTTTCGTGTTTCCATTAGCCTATAAAAGATGTTAGAAAGCATATAGATTATTGTGTTTACTGAAGCATGAAACGAAACAGCTTAAGATAAAAGATTTGCTTTATTGGTTGAATGAAGCTATAGAACAAAATCAATTTGTTTGTGTTGTAAAGTAATCTTATTTTAGTAGTGCATGGTTTTGGCTTTTTCGACTTTTAAGTACTTCTATCTAAAGAATTACAAAATGATGTACTCTTTTCATTGAGGCGCTAATCGCGGTTAATCAACACCTTGCGCTCGTTACGCGATGATCTTCCATGTTAAGCCTTGAACGCACAGTAAAATATCCCGTAGTGGATTGCTGAGATATTTCTTTGCTCGCGACCAGTCACGACCGGTCAGTTAGGAGCCCATTTTCGGCTTGACGAATGAGAAATAATATCCTCTGCCGGTTGAAAAACGCACAGCAATCAAATGTGCATGAGAATGAACTTAAGCTAACGATCATTCATCACCGGAATGTTGTCATGAACCTTTGCTGTGGTTAGCATTGAGCATCTCCACAAACGTACGCTTCCCCATATATTCACAATCAATCACTAAACACTCTCACACGGGGATCATTATGTGCGGGGAACATTGTTGCACAAGTTTAGCTAGCTCTTTGATGAGCGACCGGCTGCAGGGAAATTTAATCTCCCGGATGCTGCTCCTATGTAAATGCCACGTTACACTGTACCGTTCTCACCGTGCTGGAAGCTGAACACACTTTTACCCAAAGTTAAATAACTCGACGCGGAGAAATTTGATTCCTTCCGCAACCACCGTTCAACCACAGCGCCCAGGGCTTCCACCATTCATCAAGCCTTCAATTAACATGCCTCGCATTTGCAAACACATTGCCACTTTCCATCAATTGCACCTAGTCACTCCTAACACATATCGCTGAATGTAAACGACATCCAAATCATCACGAAGCTGGTTCCTGCTCTAGACAAACTATACAGTGGGAATTTTACATTGTTAGCCTACCAGAAGTAACTATATCTTAGTAACACTTCATACGAACACTACGAACATACAAACTATGTGCCCGACACCGGCTCATCAAAGCCATACGTGTTATGGGCCACAGCTGTTGCTTCCGTCACTGTGGTCGTTGTAAAAATCGGTGGTGATCTTGCTGCCGTAGAAGTCGCGATGCTACTAAATTCGTCAGTTTGTGATCCAAATCATCCCACTCGTGCTCTCTTGGCTTACTCGTGTTGCGCATCGTGAACTTGCTGCCCGAGAAAAGGGCTCTTTTTCTCCTTCTATCTCTATCTCTCTCTTTTTCTTCGTCTGATTTTCTCTCTCCCTCATTCACTTCTAACCTATATAGCGGCGTTTCATAAAAGGGTACCATCTCCAAACACGAAACAAATGGAGAGATTATTTTCAGTTGCTACGCAGGAATCTCACGAGCACTCTGCAAAATACTAGCTCTCTGGGTGCGTTCGGTTTTCAAGATTATCACAAGACAAGAGACGCACCTTTAACAAGCAGATGAACAGATTTTCGTTGATGAACTTGTGGTAAATAAGGGAACAGTACGAAAATTATTTAAAATTTTCATACATGTCTGTTTGACAATAATTAAAAACTTAATAATTGCTTTAGAATAGTAAATTTTTTTCTGAAATTGTTGCATTATTTCTGTATTCGCTCTCCATACGATCCACATCATGCTACCCACACGAATGATGGCTCTTTGCAAGATGGATCCCACACTTTGCAAACATGTCTAATGATCATTACTGGCAAACGACGTCCACATAAGTTTAAGTACGATCCAGCATGGTATTGGGAACCGTTCACGGGATGACCATCTGCACAGAATATGGCTCTATGGTTGAGTGATGTAAATAAAACGCTCGTATTACACATCTACAGTGCAGCCCATGGTTGTTGGAGTTGTGTTGTTCTTTCAACTGAAACCGTCCCGTTCGTAGGCACGATTCCATATCAAGAGACATCATCACGATGATGCGTCAGAATCGCTAAAGACGAGAATGGATTGGTTCAACTTTTTTAAGGCAAAGCGATTAATATAGCTGCACTGTACGATGGTGCGTTTATATGCATAAATATAGCAGATTAACTTTTGTTACACAATATAAGACATGTGTCAACTGAGCATAGTTCGATGTTGTACAAACAATTCAATAACGTTAAACAAATCAGATTGCACCTCGTTTCGAGAAAGCTACGAATCAACGACCCGACTATCCCGGACATAATCTTGAAGCTCCGTTCCTCTTAAGTAGCAAAACCTATGACTGAAAATGTCTTTGCACCATTCTCGTACAGCTCGTATTATTGAGGCAATCTTGGCTCAGTGTTCCCGTTGGAGATGTCGTTTTATTTTCGTAACGCGTATGCTCACATTTCTTTCACCCTCCGGGCGCTACGCGCTACTTCAGCATTTTGAGGATGCAGTTCAGTGAGCTGCGCTCCCGTTTGTTTATGTTGTGTTTTGATTTTTGTGTCTCCCTTTAATTTTGCCGTTCAACCGCGTTGGTATGGTTCGATTTCTTTACGCTTCTGAAAGCATGTGGATAAAATGGGCAGTACAAGAAATTCTACAACGCGCCTTTCTCACACAATGAATTACTTTCCGTAAGGCTCCCACACAGAGGCATGCACGATGTTGCATTAGCAAAGCGCAATAGGATGTAGATTGCACTCGATCCCGGCTTACGTACAGTTTTGCCGGCTTACAATATTAAGAAGGGATTCATAACAACAAATTCAGAAATAGAACCGTGCTGCCAATGCAGTAATATTCTTTCTGAGGAGGCGTATTTTCTTAAGCTGATTGTGGGCAAATTACAAACACCGTGCTCATTGGAAGACGACACGTTATGTATCATGGGTTATTTAAAAAAATGTTGTTCTTCTGTCATATGAAGAATGTGTTGGGTTGAAAAAATTACTTAGGCCCGATGGACTTGCACTATCACACACGAAAGGTTTGCACGCAATGGCAGTGAACGGTGTTCGGAAAGCGGAACACATATCTCAACGATTGCAAATCTTTGCGGACTCGATCTTATGGGATGCCGCAAACATGAAATACAATTGGTGGCGCCATAAGAGAAGTAAAGGTAAAGCTCCATTGCACAATTTGTGGCTCGTGTTTTGCATCACTCGTGGCAGATAGATGGTCCACTGAATCGATTCTATGCTTTGATTGTTCGTTGAGGGCCAACAAACTGGTTGCAAAATAAGATTTTTTTTATTTTAAATCAATCGCAATCGTAACTACCAATTATGTATTTTGATGTCTTCTTGTTTTACAAACTGTAGTCACTATGCTATTTTTTTATTTGGGAGGAACGGCAATATTGCTTATTCATGTTACAATTTATCTTTATACACTATATGATCATTTTTTTACAATTCTTGACAATACAATCTTTATACAATATATGATCATGATTTTTTGTGCCGTGTAAATGTTTCGTTCTATTGAGATTAAAAGCAGCACACAAGAATGTCAATAAAGAAAATGAAAAAAGTTAAATAATCACAATGACTAATTCATGAAATTATTAACGTCACAGACAACATTTGAGATAAAATCTTTCAACAACCAGCACTTGTAAATGAAATTGCTTTCTTAAGTAATGATGGAAAATAATCGTTTACTTACGTAGCACCCCTACAAAAGAGTGTATCTTACTGCCGAATACAAATCATCATGATTCTCAAAACATATGTTTTTCCGTTCGTACTAAATTAATTTGCATTGAAGCCGGCATACAACATGCTGAGCGGATGTTTGATGCAGTGCAGGTTATTCTTTACTGTTTGTTTTCTCATCTTGTCACATTTGCCGCCCGTTGGAAACTAACGGTGCTGTAATACCCCGGACGCTCCATTCCCGCTGCGCCTAACAAGCCACCACCAAGCATCGTGAATTTCGACGTCTTTCCTTCTCTTGCATGGATATAAAAACTGCAACGGAAGCGAGAACTAACACAAGGGCAGACGGCACTGCGACCCCATGCACGGTGCATGTAACACAATTATCGGCGTTTAGTAACAATCCTTCCTCACTCACTGGAACAAGATCGCCTAGTGGAAATGAGTTACAAAATATGCAACATTGCCGCCGTTGCTCCGTGCTCCAGATGATAAACAATCTGCTTAATGAGTTGTGCAAGTTCAAGAGTTCACCGGAGAACGTCACTCGCAAGTATTTACAGACCCTAGGCCAAGCAAACAGACTCTCAGCTGGTGAAAAAAGATGCTTCTCACGAAACACAACACCTAACCTTACCACCTTGCCTCACGCGAACGATCACCGGTTACGGCACGGTGAAAAATAGCGAAAGTTTGCCAAAGCCTTGACGCTTTCGTTCGCTGCCCGAAACACATTTTCCCATCGCCTCAGCCAAACTGTAGACGCGACCGACCGGATCTGATTCGATGTGAACGATTGATAGGGGTGTTGGTAGCAGAGCATAATGATAGCGTAAGGGTGTCGCGGCCTCAGGTTGAAGGCCCCATTTTCTCCTCCATTTTCCTGCGCCCTTTCCAATTTTCCATCCGCGATGCGTGTGTTTTGTGGGGGTGAGAAAAAAAAATCGTTTGTCAATTTGCAACAGTGCCCACAGTGACTATGCAAATACTAACTGGTACTTGCTGAACGCAAGAGAAAGGATGCAATGGAAACAATGTAGGAAGCGACGACTCAAACGATCCTCCGTTCACCGGAAGCCCCACGTTACGAAATGGATCTCACGCACCGCAAGTACAATCATTGACCATGCAAGAAACTCACGTGCCGCCTACCGTTCCTTTTGATGGGTTTGCATTAGCTTTGCAACGATTATTAAACAGTATGGATGAAATTGTTCGGCTGTTGAGGCTTCACGAACGGCAGTGAGGCAAAGGCATCAAACGTTGTCTATAAATATCGGAACAGAATGAGACCTAGTTCTGCTAAGCAAAAAAACAAACCGTTTGTGCACACAATTTTATTCTAATTCAAGTTACAAGTGATCGTAAAGGGATCGTTGATGCTATTTATAAGTCCCGAGTGCGTTTTCTACCCGCAAATGCATGAGTGCAATTCCCGGTGGCCAATCAGGTTGGCCTAGTTGTCGTTTCGACAGATTTTATGTGGTGTTTATGAGTCACGTGATGATTTCTGGGTGTGTGGTTGAGATATAATGCTAACCGCATATCAAAACTTCGTGAGAATAACTACAGTAGTTGTCAAATGGAATCAAACATCAATTTCAATTGACAAAATATTATTGAAAATACATTGTTTTTGTAAGTACTTTACCATGCAATATTTTGATTTCATTTTACATTACCTGACCAGCTGCCCTCAAAACGATCTGCAAAAATATAAAATAAACATAATTATTGTATGTTGTACAAAACTGAACATCGTTTTACATAAAACATTTTATTTCAATGTACCTAAGAAGACGAAACTAAACTTCTTCAATACATAAGCTTTGGTGGAACACTTAAGAATGATTGTTACATATAAAACCCTAAAATAGGTAAATAGCGATACCGGATTTTTTCAGCGTTGCTTCACACAAGAACACAGATAGACATAAAATTACCTCCAACTATTTCGGTACCGTGAAACTCTTTCGTTCGACATCAACCCTAGCGATCAGCGCATGGCACGGCTGGACTAATTGCGAGCATCAAACAGTTGCCTCCATGACGGCAAGTTACCGCGGTCTAATGCTCACACACATTCATCCCGCCGGCAAACTAGATATCGGACGTTTTCGCTATTTTTAGCTATGTCGTTGCAATCAACGCTTGACATCCAGAGCGCAACGCTTTGTAGGCTCCCAGAAAGAACTAATTGGATTTCGGGCCCGGACTCTGCAGGTCCCTGGTGACAGTCGTCGTCAAACTCCATAGAAAATGTCACTTTTTGTTTATGCTTCGCTCGTTGCGCAAGAAGACACTTTCTACGTCCCATTGACGGTGCACTTTTCTTCCCGGGCGTAACCTTCGGCAATGGAAAGTGAAGGTGCACCCATCTCGCCAGCCTCACTTCAAACGGGATTTTATCGAACGTAACAAGAGTGCAACCCCGAAATAGAATCGTCTCCGGCAATGGGACCGCAACCATACGCGCGCAGCGAAAACGTAATCTTAGGAATCATTAACCGACTGTTTCGAATCACCGGGCGGATCGCGGCTCGGGACAGAGTTTTAAAGTTCCAAACCGGCGTTGACAAGCCGGTACCGGTGATTGAGTGGGCGGAAATGATGCACGTTTCAGCAGCATCCCTTGAAGCGGCTGCGACCTAGCATGCAAACCAGTATAACACTCATTAATCGTCTACATACATTATCACATGAATGGTGTATCGAAGGCCACCAGGGCAAGACAAATTTATGGAATAATCTTACACTAGTTGGTTGGACACTGCACGCAGTTAAATAAACATACACGGTTCAGGTTTTTATCGTCGGAGAAGACTGTTAGTGAGCACCATTGAAAGCATCCTTTTGATAATTTTGTAAATGAAACCTGCCTATGACACGCACCCGTTTTTGCGTGAACCCTATTTAGTATACGGGCAGCGTACACTACCACCCGGAAGGGAATTGAATCACGTATAGCCTTGTAGGAACCTTTGTGTCCATGCAACAGGTCAAAGAGTCGGCTCGACTGTAAAAAATCGACATATTTTATGCGATTACAAATTATTTACATATGTTCGTTTCAAATAATCAAATCCCATTCGCTTATATTATTTTAAACAGAAATTATAAACCTTATTATGCTCAAACACGCAAATACAATAAATAAATGAATATTCTGGGAAGCAAGAGATATGAAAACAACTAAAATTTAGCTACATAACCAGTTAGTAGCTAAAATTAGAAAAAAAACTTTCACTTCTGCGAGAAGTGCACCATGGGAGCATCGTGGAAGGAAAAGTCAATCTTACTTTTTCTAAACTCCATCAATCAGCGGTAAAGGCCGGAAATACTTCCATCGGCGATGCTCCTATAAACAAAACCAGATGACGAAATGTATCTTGAAGTTTCTTGTTGTCTTTTTGTTTATGCTAACGTGTAGGTTGATGTATTTCTTTTGTTACATTGATGCTCATTCAGAATGATTCACTTAAGGCTTGACAACAAAATGAATACGCGTTTCAATGTATTTTTAAAACGAAAACTTCATGTTTGAATTTATTTACTCGTATTTTAGACCTCGAGCCGGTCTCATGGTACAGTCGTCAACTCGTACGACTTAACAACATGCCCGTCATGGGTTCAAGCCCCAAATAGACCGTGCCGTCATACGTAGGACTGACTATCCTGCTATGGGGGGAAATCAATAAGTCACTGAAAGCCAACCCCACAAGTGTGTTGGCAGGCCTTGACCGGCATCGGTTGTTGAGCCAAAGAAGAAGAAGAAGAAGATTTTAGACCTCTCCATTTCAATGGATTTTAATCTCATTTTTTTAAATATAGTAACACTTAAAGAACGTTATATTTAAACTACCAAAATGTACCTCTTGTCTACCATTTATTTATTCGTCTCAGATTCAGTTCGATGTTTCGGTAGACTGACCTTGACATTACTCCTCGTAAAACTTCCACTGCCAAGAAGTTACAGCTCGCACGCGTTAACGCAAGCATAATCCAAAGCTCCAAAGAGGCCCACCCAGCAAACTGTCACGAGGCATTTACTGCGTCTCTGAACAGTTACAGCACGATCAAAAGCTCGCCGACACCGCACCTTTTAGTGCGCGATTGTCTAAATGCCCCGAGGGCTCTGCGACGACGTCGCACGCAGTTGGTTCCAACGACCGACAGCTTGACGGGCCAAACGAACTCGTCTAATCACACGATTAATGTAAAGTAAGCATGTCACCAATTATATTTGGTCTTTAATCAACCGACTCACAATAGGGTAATAATTAAAAGCATTAGTTTTGGTTGGCGTTGGGTATGTATTCGTCAACGCAAACAGTGGTGTTGCTGGCGGGAAGGACAATTAGCGAATGGAACTTGACATATCGACACCTTTCGATCGTTTGAGTACAGTTTAAACGAACAAAAATTTAAGTTGTTTGTATCAACAACTCACGTTTACTAGCTCGATTTGAAAATGAAAAAAAAACACATGCGAACCAGCGTTGGCCTAGTTTGCCATTCGCCATATGTTGATTGCCATGTACATGGGGACCAGGAACAGACCTGCGCGATCACATCTGCGTAGAGGTATCCAAATAGTTCGGTTTGCTTTACACTATAATCGAACAAAGCTTGTATACCGGTGACACGAACTAAACACTATGCCGGACACGCTCCAAGCTTATAATTTAATTAATCTACTAAACTATTGCTTCCGGTTCTCCGAACTCTTCAATGGTGGTCAATGCTGTCGATGATGGCGCGGGAGGGAGGCACGGAAATATCGGAAACTGCTCTCACTCCTAAATTCGGTGTCACGCACAAAATGTAGGCTAGTTGAACGAATGACGCTTCCCCATCGACCATTTTAAACCACAGGAAACCGGTACAGCCACTATCCGGTTGTGGTCACTTTTGTGTACGTGCCAGTCACCCGCAAGAAGCGGCTATTAATGGCAGAACCAGTCTTGCCACAATCGGGGAATTGCGTAGGATCGATTATTACGCTTTCGGGCTCAATATCGTTGCATCGATCATCGGTGCGTTTCTCTTGCGGTTGCGTGCGCCGTAGTAGGGCGAGAGTTTATATTTGTGGGATGCTGACAACACTGCAGCCGGCTGGTTTCGGTAAACAATCGGGCCACTTTTTCCATTGTTGGCAAGATATATGCGAAAAGAAAGCCAATTTCGATTAAAATGTCAAAGCAACAACGCCGCGAGAGACAATTTTTGACGACACCAAAGAAATATCGTGTTGGCGTACCGTACTTGGGGTTGTGATAAGTTTTACATGTTACAAAGTGGCCAAAAGGATTTATTGAACCAGAATTTTAAGAAAGTTTACTCGTCAAATGATCCCATCTCGGAGATTGTTAAATAACACCATTATTGAAAATAGTATGATAGTCATATAAGTTTGTGTGGAATAATATTGAGAAAATACGCGGTGAAATGAACGCGCAAATGAAGAGACACTTTATGGAACAGTATTTTTGTTGAAATCCCTGGTTCCTATATAAAATCCATTCGCTTTCTAAACAAAGCAAGGGCTAAAGAGTTACATGAGCTAATTGAATTTGCAAACCATTGATATTAGTATCCGTGTACGGGGATTGTGGTCGCACGTTTTCCTCCGTATTTACAATTCAAGGTAAATGTCTACGGTCGCTAACTACAACACCAAATTACTACTGACATCATGCATACCCTTTATACAGTGACTTCATGAGGCTTCAGTCTTGTTTACTGTACCTTCGTTAAATACGCCCCATAGTATAACTCTCAACTGTTACGCAATATAGTGGAAAAGTTGAGCAAAGAATCTTAAAAACGATATGTACGATTTTTGTTCTACCTCACGTATTGCTACAGTCATATTAATTGCACTACCATCCAAATGGTAGCCATTGGTGCTAAATATCGCGAAATTGTCCCATTTCAAAGTGTTATCAAGAAATTAGTTCCAAGATTGTATGTACTCATTAATTTATTGGTTCATAATTATTTCTACTAACGAATGTACTCAAACGGCATGGAAGAGCATCATTGCTTGAAGGCAAAAATAAACATATCCCCTGATTTTGTGTCATAGTATTGATCTTCTTTACATGAGATGCACATTCTTCATCAACATCCAGGCATTGTTTGACTTCGCATTCATTAGCATACTGTTTGATAGGTGCTGCAAAAGTTGTGAAATGAAACGTTTTCGCCTTCCTCTGATTGAAGTCAATGAATGATCGTGATTGTTGACCGCCACATTTTGCGTTCAAACCGGAACCCTCGCTGAAGATCACGCTAAAACCGCATTCCCGAGAAGCGATAAATTTCCGACGAGCTCAATTTCGAGGAACATTACTGTTGAAATATTCATTAGACACACAAACGAGCGGTTGGTTAACGGATGGTTAAGCCACAATCAAGCTACTCGCTGCGGCAAGGCGACTGTGTTCGTAGGTTTGTCTGTGGCCAAGACAAGGCGTACGGTAAATATTTCAGATATAATATTCCAGAACTTTTTTGAATAACAGATTTTCAATAACCGTTAACAGTTTTTATTATAAAAGATTGGATTTATTCAGCACCTTTAAGGCAACACACTAACAACGACCCTTGGTAATACCATACACCTCCAACGATTACGTAGTTGCTGTGAGCAGTTACAGTGCAAACAGATGATGTCATAGTTATGGTGGTAATTATTGGTAATTAATTCTAGCTAGAGACATCTTTCAATGCCAACAGACGGTTTATGACACGGTCGATTGGTGAGTTTGAGTTAGAAAAACTAATTCACTAAATGACACTTCATTTCGTTTAACAAAACACCAACGGTTCCGCCGGTACGTAGTCGAGTTGCGGATGAATTATCTTATCTTACGAAAAGTGCAAACAAACACACCTCTCCTTGGCCACGATGATGCTTATTTGTTCGACCTCTGTCCTATCGTTTGCCTGTTTTGCCAGCTCTTCGAGATGAGTTCAGAAGATTGACGCTCTGTTGTGTAGGTTTCGGACGAAACTAAATTCATTTATAAGCATTGTTCAAAGCATGGTCACGAGTTATGTAAAAGAACACTGTAAATACTTTCTATAGCTCGTAATAGAATAGAATGAAATCTTACTCCAAAGAATTTGGTTTAATCAAATTCGAAAATTCTTATCTTTCATGCACAGATGGGCACATAGCTTAAGCACACATTTAGTTTTTCGCATATAAATTTCGTGCTCGCTTACATACAAATTGTATGAAATAAATTTCGAAAATCTTTAAAATCCACATAAGGTGTCATAGTAAGATTCACTCTCTCCTACGTAAGGTAGACACTGAATTGAAAGTTTCTCCACGATTTCACGAGTTTTGCCGCGTATATCTAGTTCGGGGCTATATGCGATGGTAAATATTTTGTTCCAGCCAGTCATTTTTTTAGTGTGCATAAATTAGGCCCATATAACACCCAAACAAGCTATTTTTCTTCATACCAGTTTTTTCTTCCTTTGGCCATGGACGTTTTGAGGCGGCGTGGCATTTACTGCGCCATACAGCTATAACCCTTACTAGTGTTGGAGGGGTTTAGCACGGCAGCGAGTTTGTATGGGCGTACGGGAACGCCATGGGCGCAAGATCTTACAGTTAAAGTCTTTAGCACAGCTGACACCCACTAAATGCGAATTCCAGCCAGCTTTCTGCGTCTTTGTTTGAATGGTACTGTGTTTATTTTGCACGAGCGTACAGAGTTGTGCCCACGGACCGGCTGCTCTTCCGTTAGTGAAATATCATCCGAACATAGGTGGTAAGAGAACTTACGCGATCCATGATCAACACGGTTAAGCTTAACGAATGGCATTCCAACCTAGATTTGAAGTACCACTAACGATATGAGCATAAATTGCGCACAGTCCCCAGCATGTGTTTAGATGGCCATACACGTTTCCTAACAGAATAGCATCAAAGGTTGGAAACACATCGTGTAGAAGCCCCGCAAAGAGAGGATAACTACAACCATTTTTGTTTTGTTAGAAACGTGCGTACTTATGGTACTTCATATGTCATGTAGGCCGCTGAAAGCATTTCTCACCAGTTTTATGATCCTTAGAACAAGATGTTGATTGGGTAAAGCCAGTGGCCTTTGTTGAATATAAACAAATGTGACCTAGTACGCGTCAGGCATACGGTAATCAAATCACATCACCTAATCTTGCCTGTCACTTATTTTTCTTTTTTTCAATTGAATTTAATGGAATCATAAATACGAGCGTCTCTCACCTTTCCGGGATTCTATGTCTGTTTCTATGTCAATATTTCTACCAACCCAGAATAGCATGTTTTGTTTGCTTCAATACACTGGTAAGTTTAAACATATTTAAACACTGCCCGACCGAATCGTGAGCAATATCAACAGGCAAGCAAATACGGTTCCCATTTATGGGACATGCGACTCTTGGCCACAGGTATGTGCATGCTGCTAAGGACCATTTAGTTGAACAGTAACAGCACGATCTCCACTACACATAAGTAGACCTCAACCCATGGTGGTCCACGTGCGATGGTGTGGACTTGTTTCATCATTGTTCGCTTACCCTTGGACTGCCCTAATTTGGTCTCTGAAAAATCCGAGACCTAACCAAACGAACGAGCCCTGAGCGTTTCATCTGAAGTGACCAAGCTGATTGATTGTTTCACCCACTAATTTAAACACCATCAACAGATAATTTGAAACTGTTTACCTCCAGAAATGACGATCAGAACAAATTCACATGTAATACATTCTCCACAAAGTTTTACACATTCCGCAATCTGTTGTAGTCATTAAATAATCTATTCGCACCTTTTTGATTAAAACTGTTAAGGACACCACAGTGCCAAATTCGTTTCTGGATTCAATATAAAATTTCGCATACCAGCATTGCAATGCATTTTCTAGCGTTAAGTTTGACTACTTGAAAATGTTTGTTTGTGTATAAATTAAATTAATTGTGAAGTAACAAAAATAAGTACTTAGTTCTTAATTTAAAAAAAGCTAGAATAGAAGAAATTTGTATCAAAATTAAATTCTTCTTATTAATCGAATATGTTACAATTTACAATCATTCCAACACTTGTGAGCAGTTTTGCCAAACAATTGTAGCAATCATCATAACATTATTATCTAGCCTTTATAAAATGTTTTATTTATGTTTCTTTTGTGACAATTAAATCTCTCTTGAATAAGCAATTTACGTACAAAATCAATAGAAGATTATAGTTCGGCGCATTTTTCAAAATGCATAAGTTAATATAAAAAGCCCCCATCTTATCGTAAGGGATTATCCCTTACGCCATGGTTCGATTTATTTCACCTTATCAGTTATTACGAAATCGTTGCACATGCACAGTTACTTTTTTTCGCTATCGATGGCATAATCGCTATGAAAATAGGTATCGGATCGAAATTTTATATTTCTTGCAAACAACTAAATATAAAACCGGTGACTTTTTGTTTACTTCCCTAACAGACAACATCGTTACCTTCGCCGGTTATCTAACTAATGTGTTGCGATAGGTCGTAGGAAACGAACATTTTATGATAAGAAACTTACGGTCGTATCGTTCCTTGAAGTCTTCGTCGAAACCGTTCTCGATGGCGTTTTCTAGCGCATCCATGGCGTTGTTGATGGTTCTCTCGAAATCAGTATCGCTATCCATCGTGGCGTCACACTGTCGTGTTTTCACTGTTAGATCAAGCAATTTCCGATAGCGGGTGATTGATTTTGAGCTTATTTTTATTGTTGTCACTGCTTCGTACACTAATCACTTATGCAACATGGTACGGGCTGCCAATCACTTTGCCACACACAGTGAAGTAATTATTTTAATGACATTATTGCACAATTTATCATTTCACCATTGATACACAAGGGTACACTTTTTGATTTTAATCTCATTTCATTTCACTTTTTCGGGCGTACAGTCGTGGCTGCATCGCTCATCACGCACACTTCCTATACTGTGGACAAAAAAAACACCTTTTTCACTAACGCTACTCGCCGTTTGTCTGTAAAATGACTGTAAAATGCAATTTATTGTTTTAACTTTTCTTAAACTTTGTTGCTCGATCCTCGTACATCGTACAGCCCTAATCGCGAGGCGACCGCGGATAAGCGCGCTTGACGGTGGTCTGTTTGCCGGAGCAAAACACGGCCCTGGGCTTGCCCAGTGAAGCGAACAAACGAGTATTGAATGGAGTTTTCTCACTCGAATGGTTATAGTTGCTTCCCATTCTCGCACAAAGGTGACGGTGTGATTCATTTTTTTTTCTTTCCTGCACTTACTCTTGCTCGCTTCCATCTGGCCATTTGTCGCCTTGCCAGAGATCGATCGGATGGAGGCATTCCAGTCCACAAGCGCACATACACACAAACACACACCAACACGCATACATTCATTGGACCAAAAACCCGTCATAATGTCCATGAACATAGCAGCCATCATCATCATCATCATCATCATCATCATCATCACTAATACCATCAAAAGACACGAGGGATACCACAAAATAATATGCGCGACAGGTACCTGCCGGGCATATGATATCATCATTCGGTATCAGAATTCCGTCCCTACGTCCGTGTAAAGGTGTCGCGATCCCATACTAGCATACTGCACGATTGTTGCTCAATCCATCTTGCCCGATAGACTTTGGGCCGATTGAACGGCCGCCCACACGGTGTGAAGTAATAGCAAACGCCAAACAAAACACCTAAGATCCATCCAAATCGATGCAGTTTACTAAACACTGTTTTCTCCCTCTGCTTTGCAGGCTACTACTGCGTGGGATTTGGTTTCGCTTACAACGTCGTGGTGGTGGTGGGTTGATGGATAAAAACTTAGCTATTAAAACAAGAATTCTTTCTGATATTTTTGCGAAGAAATATAGAATATATATATGGGATAGTTGTTCAAAACAGATCTTCATCTCACCTGGCTAGACATTATTTCCAATCAAGAATATAACGAATTTTTGTAAAAAATTAAACACTCAATATGCTACTCAAAACATTTATGCTTGCCTAAGTTAACCTAGCAATGGAAAATGGGTCATCACATCGAAGACTGGATTGTTCTTTCCGTTGCATAGTTCACGGTGCTTTGAGGAAGGACCTCCTACAGCCCTTCAATTTGCGTTTCCAAGGTGTTGAATTACAGTTCAGTGCAAAGTCAGTTTGGTTTGATCGATAGCATACGTTTTCGTTTTTGTTCTTTAACTACCGAAAGCGTGGTGAAAATGATTACAATCAATACATTCCCCCACATCCTTCCCCCTGTCTATTTTGAAGCTTAGAAAACTTTTGCTAGAGGACGTAAAAGTTTGGCTCTAACTATTGCGTGCTAAATGTTATTGCAAGTAGAGTAGTTTACAATTCCATCACGCTATGCTGCGAAATCCCTTTAAAAGCCTTAGAACACGTTATATATTCAGAAGCAACAAAAAATAAATTGTTTATAAAATTACTAATGTAAATTATACATAAACAACAATCTATGTGTAGCATGAAAATTGACAGTGGTTATGATAAAGTAAAAGTATTGTTTCCGCTTTTTAAAAAATCTTTTCTCAAACTTTTGTCACTTGAACGTAATGCAACTTTAGTAATTACGTTGGGATGATGTGTTGGGTGTTTGTGTCTGTATCTCCGCCAAAGACGACGCTATAGTGACGGTTCCCATTATCTCAATAACATGCCATAAGGTCTTAATCATATCTATTTTTCCATACACGATTTGTAGTTTCAGTGTCACAGAGAATAGCAAGCACTGAATCACACGTGTGGCTACCAATGCTACGTTCGAGTTCGTTAAGCTTTTGCATTGAATTTTTATTTGTTTTTTTTTTTTCACTCATGCGCCAGCGAACGCACCCTTGTGGGGTTAGGAAATGTTTCACGACAGGTAGACTCTCTAATTAAATTAACATAGTTCAAAATCTACCGCAGGATAATCGTAGATTAACGTTTTTCACTTCCTTTCTCAGGTGGCCGGCCACATTATTCGAATATATTCAAAAATATTCTTTTTTTCATCCACAATTCCTCCACAAGAATCATTCAAATGTAAAGTTTCTCAAAAAGTTTTTAAAACACATTTTCACATGCAACGCATACTGCAACCGCACCGAAATACTTGAATCGACAAGCAAACCGCAGGACTTTTCAACATACTTTTGTGTGTATTGGATACTGAACCATGATATCACTATCATTCTAGGTTATTTCTTTAACTTTACTCACATTATCACCAAAAAGCATATTTTCACATTTTACTTCTCCACCTTCCCGATATGGCCGTCGGAGCACAACGGACTACCACACGGTTAGACTGTATCGCTCAGATGTTTCCTTTTGACTGACAACCGGACCGAAACGGCGACGATGGTGACGACGTTGCCTGGCGACCACAACAACCATCGCGTATACACACGGTCGTGCTCTAATCAATCGCGTGCTGGGTTCAATCCCTAGCCCTCTGTTCCTTTTTGCCATTGCGCTTATGTTTGTGACCGTCATTTTCATGACCCATTGATCAATGCGCAAGGTGATTTTAGTACCCAGTGCGTTTGTTGTACAGCACGAACATGTGTGTGTGTGTGTGTGTGTGTGTGTGTGTTTGGATATGGTCGGGCAAAACCCGTTTGTGTTGGAGACGGCGGTTCGCGTCTAGTAGCTGGAAATTGTAAGGAATTGTTACACCATGGCAACGTGTTCGCTCACGTCCAGAGACGATTATTTGCCATCTGTATGGAGGGAAAATATGCAAGAGTGCTTTTTATAAGAACAATCGTAACATTAGACCAATAGAAAAAGGAGGATATAATTCTTATACAACAAATTATTAAGAGGAAATATCTTTCTGAACTCCATGCCATTCAAGAAAGCGTTGCCACATTTCTTATATATTTGGATTTCGTCATACTGTTGCAACTAGAGAAGTAGAACGTTAACCTTTAAGAAGACCTTCTGCGCTATTGGCAAGTTTTGAAGCTCATAGTTGCATTGAATCTGCATGATACGAGATTCAATCGCAACACATCAACCCATATGACCAGCGGGTAAATCGTGTTTGTTACCTCCCATCGATAATTTGCAGCACCAATCAGAATGTACGCCTATAACCTGTAAATATTTTGAAATTTTCTATGAATTTTTCTACACATAAAACGCCAGCATCGTCGTGCATCACAAAAATTAAAGATGTTAATGAACTGAGCTACAAAAAAGACACAATGCAGGCATTCTTTTCGTTCTTATTCCATGCCGTGTACCTGTCGCCAATAAAACCTGTTTCCCAATCAGCGAAGAGTTTCGACCTTGAACATGAACTTCCTTCACACGACAATCCTCACCAGATGGTTCTTTGCCGTTGGTAATCACAAGAACTACAGAGGCTGCTCTGCTGGAATAAAAATCCGAACTCATGCTTGGTTGTGATGCAGCAGTAAACTACACTTCAGTAAAACTACAATTACACGCGTTCGATTTCAAATAAAGTATGTTTTTATTATTAATAGTGTTAAATTTCTGTAAGTTCCTCTAGGTTTGCCCATTTATTTAATATTATTATTTCTTTACTTTAATCATTCACTCCTCGCAGTAGCGTAAACAGAAATTCATGAACAACACACGCAAAACTGAATTTATCTAAGAATATGCTTTCCTAACTTACGAAGGAAGGTGTAGGAACGAACACAACCATTTTACCTAACACTTCATCCTAATGAAAGCAAACGCAATCCTTCTAAAACTTTCTATTGATAGTGTAAGTACCTAGTAGTTTGTCAAGTCACATATGCTCAAGATTGTCCTAACGAAAATAGGCTAGCATTTTGCGACATCACAAACGAAACATTTGGAACGCAAAATGTATACATATCTTCCAGCTACATAAATCTAAAAAAACACGCGGTTCACGACAACACACTGGTGTTAAAACTGATGTTCGGTTGCATCAATTGCTAAAATAAGAATTTTAAAACTATTCGGGTTTTGAAATTATTTCAACTGCTATCGGGTTTATAGAGACTTTTTTTGTATATGAATTGAAGAAACAAATAATTAGCCTTTGTGCGATACGCTACACTACAGTTATTTTTGAACGAAATGTAAACATCAACGGTAAGGTAAGGGTTTGAAAATGGCGGAATGCAGATACAATGCTACGCTTTACAGCATATGTCAGCGGCGTTTCTGCTTGGTGTTTCTGGCGCATATCATCAGTACGAAGCGCACACATCAACAACAAATGCATAATGGAAGCAAAGCCGTAATCTATTGGTTGATCAAATCTCCGTAGTATGCGGTCAGTGCAATCAGCTTTCGGTCGAGGAAATTCTGCTCGATTTCCACTGCTCCGTTTGGACCGGCCAGCATCGTCAGCTGCTGCGTGTTCGAATTGCGCGGCAAGTAGAGGGCTATGTTTTTACTCACACGTTGAGCCGCTTCCATCAGCTGCGTAGCCGGTACGGGCAGCAGCGATTGCTCCAGATTGTACACTTCATCCTTCAGATAGCCTGGACCGCCCCACGGTGGTGATAGGAACACAACATCGGCCTGTAACCGATCCACCAGCTGCATAAAGTCTCCGACGATGAACTCTATTCGATCTGCCACACCGTACACCGCCGCATTGTGCTTGGCCATCTCTATCTTTCGCGGGTCAATATCGATCGCGATTACCTTTTGACAGCTAAAAGCAAACTGTATCGTGTTTCCACCGCAACCACAGAACGCATCGATGATAAGGTCCGAGCGGCACCGTTCGGCCGTGTGTGCTGCCACCTTCTCGGGGTAACCGAGAACCACGACTCCCGATCAAGTTTGATGCCAGCGTCGAAAAGCGAGAACAGCGAAAACCGCTTGTACCAATACTTTAGCAGCGATCTATCGTTGGCAATGTCTGCTGGCAGACTGGCGACAAATTTCGTTTTGCGCTTCTTTTTCTTCTCCTTCTTCGTCGTGCTGGTCGGAACGTTGCATCCACTTTCGCTGGACGCGATTCCGGGCGTTTCCAACACATTCTCGGTAGCGTCGCCACTTTCCAGCGAGTCCACTTCCTTCCCAACGACAGCCGGTGGTAGTTGATTCATCTCCAGGATTGTACTCGATCGTACACTCGCTCTGCCCACCGCTCCCGGATTTGCTTCATCGTCGTCGGAGGAAGAGTGTAGCAGAAGTGCATCTGCCGAGGTGGCAGCGTCCGTCTTATCGGCACCGCTAGCAGTCTGAAGCTCGTTGCCTTCGTCATCGAAGTATGAGTGCTTGGGTTTGTGGTGTTTCATTTTCAGCACCCGATTGTGCAGGCGAATGTGCTTTTTACGATAAACAACCTCCCCGGAGATATTTATGATCGATTCGGTCTCATTCGCCGGGTCCGAAAAGCAGTACCCCATCAGCTCGAATGCAGCTTTCAAGCGTTCTTTCGGCGTTTCTTCGTTGTCACTCTCGTGGCTACGTTTCAGATTGATCGGCTTTTCGTTAGGAGGTCTGTCTTCACCCCCATCTCCGGCCGGTTGCTGCGTTTGTTTTCCGAATGCCGTCGGCAAACCGTACGACTGCAGCACCGCCGACAAATCTTCGGCTGATTCCGCAGTCTTTCCATAGCTCTTTTCCTTATTGCTCGTCTCCTCGTTCCCATCGTTGGGTTCACTCGCAGTCTCGGGCTGGGACAAGCGCATTTCCGCCACCATTTCCGGCAGCTGTAGCTCTGGCTGTGGTAGCTGGTAGGAATGTGCATCGCCTTTGCATGCACCATTATTGCTGTTGCGTTTTCGTTTATAGTATTTTGAGCTGCTGTTTCGCTCACCACAACCCGTATTCGCTTCGTCATGTGCGTGTTCGGCCATAAAGTGGTGATACTGCTTGGCATACAGCTCTTGGAAGTGCTGTTGCCATAATATTTGCCAGTACTGCTCCCCATCCATCGCAGCCTCTTCGTCTGGTGGTAACGTGGCACCGGTCGCACGATTCGCCCCAACCAAGTATTCCGTTTCGAGCATGTCGGAGCTGTTCGAGCTTTCGTTGGAAATTTCCGAGCTAAGACTTTCGGACAGGTTCGAGCTTTCCGAGCTAACCTTCGAGCTGCAAAAGTCATAACTGGAAATTGTCATCCGCGTGACATTGGTCATGGAGTCCGTGGTGCCCACCGTAAGCGGTATGCTCGAGGTAACCGAATCACAACGTGGGCTTAAGAGAGCTTCATTTTCGCAGCTACCCGAGCGGTGGGTGCTCCAAAGTCCGTCATCTCCAATACCGCATCCGCTGCCACCCGCACCTTCACCAAAAGGTAGCGACCAATGTGCCATTTGGCATGTTGATTTTGTGTAGGGATGAGGGGAACAGGCGGAAACCACTATTTCCATGGCACTGGCAGCCGTGATTGCATCGTTATCGAAAGAAAAATCTTTATCCACCTCGGTGGCCGTGCCGGGTGTTGCTTCACTTTTATCGTGCGGCGTATTGGTACCGGTGGCCTGGCCCTGGTCTCCCGGCTCTAAATACTCCGGATTGATGTAGTCGCTGTACTTTTCAATCCACGACGCCCAGATTATTGCTTCACCGTGCTTGTTCCAGTACGTTTCCCATGCTTCGTGTAAATCTTCCCGCCCGAACGCTTCTGGAAGACTGTTGTTCCGTTCCATTGACGCAAGCGATGGGATAGGCCCGCCGCTTCCACGGCCATGCTCGCCGTCTCCTGCGTTCGTTTTGCTGCGTTCGAGTAATTCATCTTTGAGAGACAGTTTCCGTTCATGGATGCGTTCCGAAAGGTCTGCTCCACTATCACTGGAATGCAAGCCGGATGTGACAATGTTTCTTACGCTGCTGTTGCCTGTCGTCAACCCTGCCCCAATGTTCTGCGTTCCACCCCCTGAAGCATAGAGCACATGTTCATGCTCATCCGTGCTACAGTAGTTGGTATCGGAGTGGCTTGCACTGGCACTGAAGTAGCAACTGGCGTCACTGGTCGTCCCCGGATCGCGATCGCCCCATTTGGAAGTCAGTTTACGTGCACCATCTCGTCCAAAGCTTAGCTGCTTAGCCAAAGGTTCCTCAATGAACACATCGTCCACTTCGGCACGGTCCAGCACATCTAATATTTCGTCACCACCGCCCCCAGCTGGCTGCTGTGCTACTGCGACTACAGCGCCTTCCGCACACTTCGCTTCCACCGATTGTATTGCTGATGAAGCATTGCCCTGCTCTGCTTGTGTTATGGGATCCATCGATGTTATCAAGGGCACGGAATCACCTCGTTCCAAGGTGGACACGTACACATCGTAATAATTCTTGATGAATACACGGCTGCATAGGCAATAAATGCTTTTCTTCTTATCCTTCACCAAAGGATGCGACAGGTAAATCTCGGCTAAGGGTTCCCAGTGGCCCTCGGAAGCGCTCATCGTGGTTTTGTGCACTACAACACCAGCGCTGGAAGAAACAGTAGAAGGTAAGTTAATTTGCCCGTGTGGGCGAGGAGTTTCCCAACCAAACAAACCCGCACCTGAGTGGATACGAGCTATGCACAAACTTGTTTCGCACGAATACGTATGCATTACGCGACACAGCTTACCATTAAAAACACCACTGGGAGGGGATTTCGTTTCGTTCCTTTCAGATCGACATTTTTTATTTACATTCATAAGAATTGAACTTCTGACCCGCCAAACGCATGGCCCGAATTCCCGTTGAGCAAGACGAGGGTTTTTGACGTTCAAAAATTGCTGCATCTCGCTCATTTTATCTAGCCGTCCTTTACTCGCTTACAGTGCTCGTTTCGAGGTAAGCTTCTGTGCTCCCCTCTTCTACTTCACTCCAAATACTACATAAATGTTTTTCCATAAGCCTTTCGTTGGGTTGGTGACAATCTACGCGCATCATATACCTAGGAGTGTATTTTCTCGCTCGATTTATCGTACCTTCTCTTTCGCGCACATGGACACGTGAAAAATGTTTACAACTTGGTGGGTATAAATAGTAGCAAAATTCTTCTTCTTCTTCTTTTGGCTCAACAACCGATGCCGGTCAAGGCCTGCCAACCCACTTGTGGGGTTGGCTTTCAGTGACTTATTGATTCCCCCCATAGCAGGATACCCAAGTGCCACAAATCCACTAAACGACCACTAAACGGCTTCTAAACGACTCAAGTTCTCTACCTAAACGGAATATAGAAAGACTTCGTTTAGCAGACGGCAAACGACTCATTCATTCTAAAAATAGCAAAAAAGCTGGTGGCGCTCTCTGTTGGTGGGATACCCCAACCAGTTGAGCTTCATCGCTTGGAGGAGAGCTTTCTCATTTCCTCTGTACTGTTGTATGGTTTCGCATTGAAGTTATGCATCGCTAGAACTAGAACGGCGATACAATTGTTTAATTACTAAACTCCAACGGAAACCACCAGTACTGAAGCAAGTGAGAATTGAGTTATGGTCGTTGGTGTTGATACCCACGTATCTGACCACACGACCATTCACATAGATTTTTGCTCAGAAAGTTATAAGGCTATATAGGTCATTATAAAATGAAACTTGTCGAAACACATTGCAAGAAAAGGATAGCAATATAATGATGAGTATTACAATACGCCATCTATTGATCAAACCAATGAAGCTGTGGAGCTTTCATTTTTTTATATGGATATTAAATTTTCCAGTCGTTTAAGCTTAATCTGTGGCGCTTGGGTAGTCAGTCCTACGTATGGCGGCACGGTCTATTTGGGGCTTGAACCCATGACGGGCATGTTGTTAAGTCGTTCGAGTTGACGACTGTACCATGAGACCGGCTTGTAGCATGAGTAGCAAAATAGAAGTGCTAAATTTAGTTCATTACAGGCGGTCCCGAGATACACGGTTAATGCCCAAGTGCCACAAATCCACTAAAAGACCACTAAACGGCTTCTAAACGACTCAAGCTCTACCTAAACGGAATATAGAAAGACTTCGTTTAGCAGACGCCAAACGACTCATGCATTCTAAAAATAGCAAAAAGCTGGTGGCGCTATCTGTGGTGGGATACCCCAACCGGTTGAGCTTCATCGCTTGGAGGAGAGCTTTCTCATTTCCTGTGTACTGTTGTATGGTTTCGCATTGAAGTTATGCATCGCTAGAACTAGAACGGCGATATGATTGTTTAATACTAAACTCCAACGGAAAACACCAGCACTGAAGCAAGTGAGATTTGAGTAATGGTCGTTGGTGATGATACCCACGTATCTAACCACACGACATTTATATAGATTTTGCTCAGAAGTTAGAAGGCTATATAGGTCATAATAAAATGCAACTTGTCCAAACACATTGCAAGAAAAGGTAGCAATATATGATGAGTTGTAATACGCCATCTATTGATCAAACCATGAAGCTGTGCTTCATTTTTTTTTCTATGGATATAAATTTTCCAGTCGTTTAAGCTTAATCTGTGGCGCTTGGGTGGGGACCGAAAACGGCCGCAAAATACCGCGTATCTCGAATTTCCGCGTAAGTCGAATCTCGTGATTCCCAGCCAAAATATCACCAATTTTCGTGCAATTTTGCAAGTAGGGGTTGTTAAAGCCACCAAGTTAATTATTTGATATGTTTCTACTGAATTGAACAGTTTTAAACGATTTGAAATGGTATTTCACATTCGATCAATACGGAAATTATTTGGTATTTCACAATAGATGTGTCAAATCAGTACAATTTGCTCAAAGAACTGTCAAATTTGGAAAACCGCGTTTCTCCGAATCCGCGTATAAGAGGTACCGTGTATAACCAAAGATAGTTTAAAATACACATATTCTGTTTGTGCCGTACACACTTAAAAATTTTTGCCGAATCTCGGTTAATTTTTGCCGAGATTCGCACAACTTGGCAAATATCTCGGTTAATTTCAGTTGCCGAAATTTCAGTTTGTTTTGACGTTTACGTTTAATCGAGATTTTCGGTTGTGATTAACTGAGATTTCGACAAAAAATAAAAACAATCATTTTGGAATGCCAGTTCTTTTTTATTTGCATACAAAATTGTTTAAATAATTGGATTGAATGTTTAGTAAGAAAAAAACGCTATTATACCTTTTTAAAGTGGATTAATTATTTCCGATGAAAGTTCTAATATTTCATAATCTTGTATTTACATAGTAAAATCTTATATTGATTATATCAGATTGCTATGTTATGCACTTTTACTTTTATTAAAAAACTTATAACGTACATAATAAATAAAAGACACAATTAATAATCACAATGAACACTTTAAAATTATGTGTGCGGTGGCCGCGCACCAACCGCACCGAGCGCCCCTGCCGAGAGCTCCTGCTCGATCGGCTCGCCAACACACTCTAATTGTGCGCTCGGCACACACTAAGCCTTGCGCTGCTTAGTGTGTGCAACAGTGTGCGTGACACACTGTCGTCCTCCTAGACGTTGACCGGTGGCAGCGCAACTGCCACGGCAAGTCCAGGGGTCGGCACGGCTGCCCACAACACAGATGAATTCATATTATTATTATTCTTCTTCTTCTTCTTTGGCTCAACAACCGATGCCGGTCAAGGCCTGCCAACCCACTTGTGGGGTTGGCTTTCAGTGACTTATTGATTTCCCCCCATAGCAGAATAGTCAGTCCTACGTATGGCGGCACGGTCTATTTGGGGCTTGAACCCATGACGGGCATGTTGTTAAGTCGTACGAGTTGACGACTGTACCATGACACCGGCTATTAGTTATTATTCTAATCACTAGAATTTTGCTTTTCACCTGGCTATTCAAAAGCAGGTGCGCTTTTTAAATAAGGAGAATGTAAATAAATTCTTTTATAAACTTGATTTTAAAACAGCTGATTAAAAAACTTATTGCTAGTTGTACTGAGTGCTCCAAGTTTGAAGCATAAAAAAAGAAAAGAAAAGTTTGTCAGCCGCATAGCATTTTACATTGAAAACTGTAAAGGCTTGACAAAGAACGATGAATACACGAATCAAATTGGTTCCTACATGAATCGTACTGTTTTTCCACACCACGTAGCATTCGCCGAGTTCAAACATTTTGGCAACAATTATAATGCGCGGGACATCAGGCGTCGGAAATGAAGTCTCAAACTAAAAAAGAAGAAAAACATAAAAATAGAGGATTAAACATCGTCTTTAAGCACGAAGTCTGCGGGAAAAATATGAGGTTAATGTGATTATTAGAATTGCATCATTTGCAATTGTTAGCTGTAATAGAAACTCTTGTTGAATCCTCGTAACTTATATCAATCCAATCGATTATTCCGTGAAGTGGATTTAATGTACGCTCATCATTCTCTTTGTAGTCTTCTTCGCGGGTTCGCTTGGCTCCTCTCATAGTATTTTTTTCTCGTACCAGACACAGTGACTTAATCAGGTATTTTTTATGTACCTGTAATCTATTCGATATTTTTCCAATTTTTCTGTTGGATTGCATTCCACATGTCTTCGAATTTAGCAGCAGTAGGATTCATCAATTCAAATTCTAAAGATACCTGAAAAATGAAGAATTGAGCTACAAATGTATCCCTAATTCCATCGAGATAGAAGATAATCAACATACCAATTCTCCTCCGAAGGCTGAAGCCGCAGAACAGTCGGTCATAAATTGGGAAAAAATCCCTCTGGCGCGCTTTTCGTGCCGGTAAGCCAGTGTTTATTTCCATAAATATTTTATGTTTTTCATACAATGTTCCAAGGCAACAATAGTTTCTAACTCGTACACCTGTGAAAAAGATTAAAATCAATTTAATATCCAAGTATAAGAAACTTCATATGTGATGCTACCAAATCATCAATATTTTCTCCACGATCGTCGTTCGTTATTATTTTTGAAGAAGATGGAGTCGATTCATCGTGTCTTGATCGGTAGAACACTCGACTACAGGATCTTTTTGCAAGGGTTTACATTCTATAATAGAACCAGCATGCCGTCCTGCTCCTCGTCCACCTTTATGAAACCACGCTGCCTGTAAAATATTCGAAATTTGACTAAAATTCGTGTTGTTCTGTTTTTAAGTGTTCTGTTTGCCTAAATATTTTCCAGTGACTGATACACCTGATTTTAATTGCGTTCGAATCTCGTGTGACATGCTGTGATTAAGCTGTTAGTATGTTCTAATCACAAGCAGATATGTTTGGATTTACTCAGAAATATTGTATATAATTCAATCGAAGTGTTTGCGAATACATCCTAGCAGCATTCAGAACAGACAGCACGAAATTCAAAACAAAAGTGTTACGGTCTAAAAAATGTACACAGTTAACGACAGCATAATAAAAATAATTGACTTACATAAGGTACATCTGAAACGTTCGAGGCCAGAATGGGATAAGTTTTAACTAATGATTTTGCAAGCATTACTTTTTTCCGTTTGTGGACGACTGAAATATATGAAAGTAGTACATCAACTCACACTTTTCATTATTTTTTACAATACTTACACTCCGTAATTGTCCGCTAGCCAATCGCAAATTATTCGATTAATTTTTTTGTTGGTGACCTCGTCGGGTTTAATTCCTTCTGTCAATGTTTCATGGATTTGTTTACCTTCATCACTTTGCAGAAGGAGTAGGCTACGTCGATTCCTTTAAAAAAAAGTTACTTCTTTGTATGTACAACACGCCGTAGCAATAATACTCACCTTGTCAAAATTGTACATCTTAAAAATTGAACTCAAGCTTTTGGTTGGTACTTTATTCCTCTACGTTTCTTCCATAAATTCATTGGGAGTCGTTGTAATGTCGATTGTAACTCCATACTGTTTTTGATATTTTTGAATTATTTTCATCATTTTTATCGTTAACTGTAGTCTAGTGAAATCATTGTTGTCCAGGGATAAGAAGGTGTCCAAATCCGTTATTTCCTCTTTTACTGTAAGAAATATTTAATTAGTTTCAACCTATCTTTCCTATTTCCCAATCTAGCCTATTGAGTATATAATATAATATTACGCTTATCAATAATCCTGGCAATAGTTCCTTAGGGAGACATATTTTTTAACACTTCCAAATGGTGACCAGAAGGCAAAGGTAGCATGCGAATGGATTTCTTCAAACGAAACAAATTTTTCAGTTAGTCCTACTGCAACTTCGTACGCTTCTAGACAATCATTATATCCGTTAGTTTTGCATAATTTAATCAACAAAAACATAGCACTGTTCATAACCACTATCTCGGCAATAATACCATACGACGGATAATATTCATTTTCGTGGTTTTTGATGCACACTAGCAAGTTTTTTCTGAAGTCGATCCCATTTATTGCTGCTTTGTTGGGTACAAAAACATGTGGAACACACAAATCTATGAAGTAAACACTGTAACAATGTTCTCGCTTAACTAAGTTTCCTCCGTAATATGTAATATTATCACTACATGGATTATCTAGTATATCTATGGCCATTGTAAAGCATTGTCGTTGTGCTAAGCTTTTGCAAATATTTTTAAAATTTCTGCAAGTTGATGATTGATTTTTGTTTGGTTTGTTCTTTTGCTCGAACACTAAACAATTATACTGTTTCATATTTCCGCTCTTTTTAATACACTGAATGTAATGGTCAAGATGGTGATTTTTGTTAAGTCTTCGTTGAATTTTTTTATAAAATGACTCCTCATACAACCGAATAAGTTCTTCTTATGATACTAACATATGGTCAGATATTATTGTAGACATCAAAATACGAGTTATATTCAACAAATGACCGATCATACGCATATACTCGCCATTAGCGGGAACCTTGTCAGCAAACAAAAAAGGAAAAGAACGTAGTAGTCGCAGGTTTTGTGATGCAGTCTGTTTGAGTTTGTAACTACTGGGTTTAGATATCATTTCATCAGTAAAGTTCGCCGATGGTCTATTCTTTTTGTCGATGTATCCATAGGCAAATAAATGTATGCGGTCATTGATGAATGATGCACTGAAACCCAACAACTTAATTTTGTGATAGTGACCTAGTACTAGCTGTATAGTTATTGGCACCAATCCTTCCGCTATGTCATGCATAGTATCCAAAGCAAAATTTTGTGTAATGTGATAGTATTGTAGCTCATTAATATGCAATTATCACGTTTCAATCCACAATCTGAAGGATTCATATCCCCTGAATTAACTTTCTCCAAGTTGAGTTCATACCACTCTTTCGTACGCATGGGAAAATTTTAGAACGGATTCTGATGAAATGCTGGTCTTGGTATAGTGCAAAGTCTGCAGAAAACCTCATGTACAGCCAGTGTATCACCGCAGAACATCGTTACCACTGCTTGTATGGTATATTTTTCTGTTCCGTAGAAAACGTCTACTCCGTGTTCCAGTTTTCGGAGGTCATGAATTAGATCTTGTTAAAACCATGCTTTTTGGAGTCTATAGAAGTGCAATAGATCAGTGAAAATATTGTTTTCGGAGAACTATTCTACCTGCTTGGAAAATTTTCTATTTTAAAATCGAACACCGATACTTTGTTAATACCTGCTCTAGAGCTCAGTGCATTTCCGAGTTCAACGTCGTCTTGATAAAGGTTTATTCGTATGGCGTCGGGGAATTTTTTAAAATATTCACTGTTTTGGTATGTTTCTCCTGATCGGAAACTAAAGTATTCTTTGAGGGTTGGGTATGGCGGCAAATTATCTGTCATCAATTCCCTGTTTTGGGGACTTCTGAAAATTAGCTTCAGGGTCTCAGTGATCGGTATATATGAAGTTACCTATTACTTTTGTTGGTATACCATCAATATGCCGAATATCTTCTCGTGTTTGAAGCAATTTTTCTACTGGTCTTGGAATACTAACTGCCAAATTGTTTAAAAATTGTGTTTGTTTTGAACGTGTTGAAACTTCCGAAAACAAATCTTCTACGTGGAACTTGTTTTAAAAATTTATAGTTCCTGGAGCAGCTAAATCAGTTTTACGTTCCGTTAAAAATGACTTTGTTCTTTCTTCAAAGTAAACACCAAGCATTTTTACTAGGTGTTCGCAAAGTTTTATCATTTGCGAAATTTTGGTTTGAGGAAGCGAAACATCTGCCGTCAATCTGCAAGTACCCAGAGCGACGTTTTTTTACATTTGATCCAAAGTGATTGTTTCTTTCCAAAATGCAAAATTTTCTTCAGTTGCCGGAAATGAATTGGTGTCAAAATCAGTTTCCATATCAATGTGGTTTGATTTTTTTTTGTTACGGGTTCGTCTGGGATCTCATTAAGCGTTTCTCCGATAGTTCTTTTGGCACCGGGTGTTTTGGGCGAACGTGGGTGTTGCTGCAATATGTGCCTTTTAATGATTTGAAATGGTTATATGTCGATCGACATATCTTCTTACATCTTCTTCCTGCAGAATGTTCAGAATCTCATCCATTTTCGCTTTTATCGCACTTCAAATCACAAAACCACTCCAAAATTGTTTCGTTGCACTAGCACGCTGTAAATACAATGGCAAATGACAGACAGAAAACCGCGTCACGGCTAGCAGGATGGTTGAAACGTATCAAACCGATATCTCGGTTATTTTGACAGATGAGTTCGGTGACAGCTGTGTTAACGTATGCGCTCGGCATGCAGTGTTGCCGAGATTCGGTTAAAATATATATTTAACTGATATGTCAGTATTTTATGGTACTGATTTTCGGCTACTGGGATTTTTCAACTGACATATCAGCAAGAAATGAAAGAGCTGACATATTTCGGCAGTTTATTTAACCGAGGTCGTGAAATATTTTTAAATGTATACATCGTTTTACGTTTCATTTGTGCACAACAATTGTCATAATAAAAAAAAAAACTATAATTCATGGCAAATTTCAAACATTCTCATTTAAAAACAAAAAGTTAAAATAAAATTTGCTAATTTGTATGAAAACAAACAAAGACAAATTTCAAACAAAAATCAAGAATTTGTGCTTAAATATATTCTTTGACCAATTATCCATGTTATTCGCATATCCGGGCGAGGTCATGTCCCGATGTGCCCGGATAAACAGTGGAGGAGTGGTGGAGTGTATTTATTGTTTTGTCTATTTAATTTTCTCCACCGCTTTTTTCGACCATCTTGAACCCTCATAACGACTTACAAAAAGGCTCGCCAGCGAGGGAAAATCGCACCGATTTGGAGCGTTGGCGAGCTCACGACAAGCGGGTTTTGGCCTGCGGGATGTTACCGAAGCGAGTGCTAATACGGACGTCACACGAAGCGTAAACTTTGGCGTAAACTAAATTTCAGCCATACAACCCTATAATCTTTTGACAGGAAGTTTACGCACCGACAAACCGACGTGACACTGGCGTTACAAAAGTGTCCCACACGAAAGTACTGTCATTTACCAGTGAGGCGAACACTTCTGTCAAAGTAAGCTCTGTTCACTGCTGCTTCGATGTAAACAACTTTTCTAAATACAAATGGCGAAGGAAGTGTGAAGCATAATTTTGTGAGAATTATTGGACAAAACATCCGGGAACATCATTTTATAAGTTTCCAAATCAATGTAAAAGATGTGAGAAGTACATAAAACAATACGCATTGGAATTTGCGAAGAAAAACAAAAAGGGGATTTAGCAGTTTCTTCTCTGTGTCAGTGTAGTAAGTGAATCATTATAGAGATGGCGCTAGTGTTTAACGTATTTCATTTGAAATAAGGAGACAACTTTTGAAGCTCATTTTGTTCGAAGTGTCACGTCGGTTTGTCGGTGGTTTACGCTCTCCCATACAAATCAAGCGTAAACTTTTTGAGTTTACGCTTCATGTGACGTCTGTATAAGATTCATAGAGCCAAGGTATTGTGCTTCATTTGACAAAAAATGCAAACGAATCGTATCTTGAAACGCTTCACGGACGCTTTGAAAAGCTTTCGAGGGCAAGAGCTTTCGTTCGTATTTGATTTGAATTGGTAGGTATTCCGTTGGAGGTTTTGGCAAAGGATACTGGGTTTTCCAGGATTTTTCATAGCCGTGGGGCACTTTATTGACTCTTTTGGAATATAGGAACGCAAAAAGTTTATGCTTGATTTGTATGGAAGAACGTAAACTTCCTGTCAAAAGATTATAGGGTTGTAGGGCTGAAATCCAATTTACGCCAAAGTTTACGCAAAGTTACGTGTGACGTCCGTATTACAATGATAACAGGTCCCATAACGGTCCTGGAGCTGATCCTGACTCTATGCAGATCTTGCAACATATACATTTCGGTACTAGAACTGAACCGATACTGATCATTAACTGATTAATTTCATGTCAGTCATGGAATAGATTCTGATTCCGAGCCTGCTGATACTGATACTGCTTCCTTTTATATTTTGGGACCTGAATAGTACCTGAACCTGAACCACTAATGGACCGCTCCAGTCCAGTTTTCCTATTTTTATTTCTTGTTGCATCGAAGGGTCCCGCGGTACTATCATTAACTCGGACATCTTAACAACATGCCCATCCCATGGAAGGTCGCCCTAAGCAAGGATTGACTATCCGGCTAAGTGGTACTAAGTATCGAAAACCTGTATAGGCCGGCATGACATGTTACTCTTAAAAGATTATTTTTTCAGTAACTTTTTCGTATGAATGTTTTCGCTACGTTTTCACACATCCGGATCCAGTTCTTTGGACCACTTATTGGAAAACTTTTCTTACACATCGTAGAAGACATTGTTTAGCTATGCTTAATCCAAATATTAGGCCCATGTAGAGAAAAATCTCGAAATACCACGGAAAAATGTTATTAAATTCTGACTGTAATTTGTATCAGACCGTTTGAAGGTCAGGGAGATAATGTTAATACTTAATGAGAGACGCAGATGACCTTAAAATGTACTTTCCTGTGCGTAGTTCTAATGACTGTCTCAGATTACAAGGCTTTCTTTCTGTTTTTAATCTTTGGTGTTCCTTAAACCAACACCAAAAAAAAAAATCTTTGGTGTTCCTTATCCACAAAATGACGTGGGCGCACCCGGATGGCGAATCCTTCAACCAGATCGACCACGTGTTAATAAGCCGCCGACGACAGTCGAGCCTATTAAACGTCAGAACTTATCGAGGAGCCAATATCGATTCCGATCACTACTTGGTTGGCTTAGTGATACGTTGTAGAATCGCCCGCCCCCGCACCAATGGGGGCGGAGAAAACACGCAGCCTCGGCTCAACACGGACTCTCTAAGGGACATTACTGTCCAACAGGAATTCAAAGCCGCTTTAGACGAGTCTCTACTACCAGAAAACAGATATGAAACTACGAGCGAGAGGTGGAACGCTCTAAAAACAAAAATAATAAACTGTGCAAGAAATATACTCCCACCACGTCGTGGCAACACCAAATCTGGCTGGTTCGACGATGAATGCAGACAAGTGACCGAACGTAAGAATACTGCATACCGAGCAATGCAGCAACGGCATAGAACGCGGGCATGCGCAGAGGAATATTCACGGCTCAGACGCGAAGAGAAACGAGTTCACCGCTCTAAGAAGCATGCTTTGGAAGAGCAAAACATGCGGGAACTCGAGCAAACCAGAGAGGCGTACGGACCGACACGAAAGTTTTACCAAGCGATAGCAGGTCACCGAAACAACGTGGTACCTAAGGTAACCTGCTGTCGCAACAAGGATGGAGATCTGGTTAGTAACCAGCCAGAGGTCCTCTCGCGGTGGGCTCAGTACTTTGATGAATTACTCAACGACCAGTTAAACGAACAGCTAGAAGCGCCACTAGCAGATAGTGTCATGCTACTGCCACCTAGCATAGAAGAAACACGAAAGGCTATCCGTCGGCTGAAAAATAACAAGGCACCCGGAACCGACGGAATTGCAGCTGAACTGGTCAAGAATGGAGGTGCACGACTAGAAAACGAGATTCATCAAATTGTTACTGAGGTGTGGGATAGCGAATCGATGCCTTGTGATTGGAATCTCGGCATCATCTACCCCGTATACAAGAAGGGAGACAGGTTGGACTGCAACAACTACAGGGGTATTACGGTGTTGAATACCGCCTATAAAATATTCTCCCTGATCCTTCAGGATCGCCTTGTCCCGCACGTCGAAGAGATAGTAGGAAACTATCAAAGAGGATTCCGAAACGGAAAATCAACCACTGATCAGATCTTCACCATGCGGCAGATCTTGGAGAAGATGGCTGAATACAAAAACGACACATACCATCTCTTCATAGACTTCAAAGCCGCATACGATAGCATAGCCAGGGTAAAACTGTACGACGCTATGAGCTCATTTGGAATCCCGGCCAAACTGATAAGGCTAGTTAGAATGACTATGACCAACGTCACATGCCAGGTGAGGGTGGATGGAAAACTCTCAGGACCTTTTGCTACCACCAAAGGTCTGCGCCAGGGGGACGGGCTTGCCTGTCTCCTATTCAACTTGGCGCTAGAGAGGGCCATCCGCGACTCGAGGGTGGAGACTACGGGAACCATCTTCTATAAGTCAACCCAGATCCTGGCATACGCTGATGATATAGACATCATTGGTCTGCGGCTCTCCTATGTAGCAGAAGCCTACCAAGGGATTGAGCAGGCGGCAGAGAGCCTCGGATTGCAGATAAACGAGGCAAAGACCAAACTGATGGTGGCAACATCAGCGGACCTACCAATAAATAATCCGAATCTACGTAGGTGTGACGTACAGATAGGTGAACGCACTTTTGAAGTCGTCCCACAATTCACCTATCTTGGGTCAAAGGTCAGCAACGACAACAGCATGGAAGCTGAGTTGCGCGCAAGGATGCTGGCTGCCAACCGGTCATTCTACAGCCTGAAAAAGCAGTTTACCTCAAAGAACCTGTCGCGACGGACGAAGCTGGGACTATATAGTACCTATATAGTACCAGTACTCACATACGCCTCTGAGACATGGACACTGTCCAAATCTGACGAAACCCTCTTAGCCGCGTTCGAGAGGAAGATGCTCAGAAGGATACTTGGCCCCGTATGTGTGGAAGGACAATGGAGGAGCCGCTATAATGACGAGCTATACGAGATGTACGGCGACCTCACTGTCGTACAGCGTATAAAGCTCGCCAGGCTCCGGTGGGCTGGCCATGTTATACGCATGGAAACGGACGACCCAGCCCGTAAAGTCTTTTTAGGCCGTCCACAAGGACAGAGGAGGCGTGGTAGGCCCAAATTGAGGTGGCAAGATGGCGTGGAGGCGTCCGCCATTAAGGCCGGGATAACGGACTGGCAGACGAAGGCGCGAGACCGTGAGCGGTTTCGGACACTCCTGAGGCAGGCCAAGACCGCAAAGCGGTTGTAGTGCCGGATAAGTAAGTAAGTAAGTTCCTTAAACTGTTTGTCACTCAACGTCAGTAAGTGCTCGGTTATTTCGTTTACTCGTGCGAGAACTCCTTTATGTTTTAATTATGTTCTTTCTGACACTTTATTGCCTCGATCTGAAACTGCTTCGGACTTTGGCATTATATTAGACACGAAACTTTATTTAGACAAACAATTTGACGACGTTATTGCTAGGGCTAACAGGACTCTTGGACACATAATTAGAAGTAGCAAAATGTTTCATGACTCTCTCTGCTTAAAATCACTTTACTGTTGCCTTGTTCGTCCGTTGATTGAGTACGCTTCAGTTGCTTGGTTTCTGAAGCAAGTTACTAGAATTGACCTCGACTAAGGCTTGAGAGGATCCATCGAAAATTTACCTGAGTAGCTATTAAGCGGCTTCCGTGGAGACCTAACGACGTGCTACCAGCTTATCATACGAAGTGTCAGTTGTTAGGGCTTGGAACTCTTGAAAAGAGAAAAATGATTGCCCAAGGAATGTTTATGTTTATACTATTAACTGGTAGAATCGATGAACCTCTATTGCTAAGTAATGTAAATTTTTATGTCCCTACTAGACCTTTAAGAACTCGAAAATTTTTAATAACTGATTTTCGTTATCATCTTTTCTGTGCTAGGGAACCGTTTTTATTGATGTCCAAGATTTTTTTTAAATTTAATAGTGTACCTTTAGTGTACTAAAATGTTCTAGTGTCATACGAGACTGCATTAGTCTAATTTGAGGAACGCATAGTTTATAAGACATTAGTTGTAATTGTGTATGCAGGCCATGGAGGCTTGATACCATAATAATAAATAAATAGATAAATAAATTCAAGATCTTATAATCACTTTAAGATAGATTGATTTGTTTGAGAAGATCCTATATTTACATATATCTCAAATACATAGGGTGGTCCCGTGGTACAGTCGTAAACTTGAATGAACCTCAATGAACCGTTACCTCACGGTAAGGGCTGTGTATTCGACTTGGGGGTACTTATTAAATCTCGAAATCATCTGTATAGGCCGATATGACTACGTTGGTCATTACGCCAAATAGAAGAAGAAGAATCGATGGCCCCTTGCCTACGTTCGGGTTGTTCTACTGTATTAAGATTCAAATTTCGACTATTTTTTCCCTTTTCTAAATCTCATCCTCGGTTTTAGCCTCTATTTTCAAGTTAACGCAATAGATATCCTACATCATCTCATGTCAAATCTCAAAACTAAGCGTTTTTTTTTTTTATTTTATTTTTGACCAGTTTTTTTTAATCACTTTCAGTTTATCTTTTGGGTCAATTTCGCGAACATATTGACTGTTCTGATTCTTCTTCTACAGGCTTCCCTTATACAGGCATTCTTTACTTCTTGGAATCAAAGAACGTGACAGTGAGTCTTTGCTACTTGAAGATATTTTGGATATGAACCAATCGCATCTGATTTTAAAGTCCGCGTATCCTGAGTTTCCGCCATAAGATCTTTTTTTATAATACCTTCCATTTTAAACTGACCTGCTCAAAATTCCTGGTAGTTGATCTTATCCCGATTCTGGGACTAATAAAGAGATCAGCTTTTATTCCAAGTTTAGATATAGTAATATCAGGCCAGGTTTTAGGAGTATGGCTTTATATATACTTACTTACTTACTATTACGGCGCTACAACCGCTTTACGGTCTAGGCCTGTCTCAGGAGTGTCCGAAACCGCTCACGGTCTCGTGCCTTCGTCTACCAATCCGTTATCCCGGCCTTAATGGCGGAAGCCTCCACATCATTTTGCCACCGCAATTTTATTATTTATTTTATTATTTATTTGAGTGGCTGCGGGACTGTCGGATAAGAGGGGGTTTCAAATTACAGAGGTTGAAAGTGAATGAAAGGTCCATACAAACAAGAATAAGACAGAACATTTAGTATGCAGCCTTAACTGTTGCTATAGGAAACTGCGAACAGGATTGCCAATTTGAGCATACATCATTCATTAACCATGGCAACACCATACACAAATAAGAGGGATACAGATTTCAGAGGTTTTCCAAATTAGAGAGTCAAAAATGTACTGGAAATCAAGGGATTGTGAAAAATGTTCAAATAAGAGAGGTTTCTCAAATTGGTGTCAGGCTCAGAGGTGTCAAATAAGAGAGGGTTCACTGTAAGCGAATAATTATAGAGATGGCGCTAGTGTGTAACGTATTTTCATTCAAAATAAGGAGACAACTTTTGATGTTGGTTTACCACCAACAATTTTGGTTTAGGCCTGTCTTAGTCTTGACTACCTGGTATCAAATTGGTGTGCTCATAGCAGGATAGTTAATCCTACGTAAGACCCGATCCATACGGGACTTGAACTCATGACCATCATGTTGTTAGGTTTTACTACGGGACCAGCTCAAATCCAACAGACCAACCGAAATTATTGTCTTGAATTGACTGCTACATTTCATAGCCAGTTAGATTAAAAATAATTGAATTTAATCAGTTTTAATTTCAGGATATAAAATCAAATATATTGATTTGTGGAAATATATTTTGCTCAAACCAAATTATCACGAATTTCCGGCAAAATCTGAAACCCGAAAAAAATAGCCCTTGTCATGTTTCAGCAAAGCAACGGAGAAAAGGAGAAGGATGTTAACTTTAGAAATGGTTATTTTTGTTAATGTAAAATTTAGCAACCCAAATTTTCTACAGCAAATTTTCACACGGTGTTACTGCTAAAGCATAACGCTCCTTCGCGCGTTGGTATGTTTATATATCAGAAGAAGATAGAGATTACTAGAATTTTATTGTAACAAAAGAGATTCAGATTCGTTTACATTTTAAGTATTTGTTTCCTTACCTTTTTATAAATGAAATAATTTCAACTGTTACATGTGATCTTAGCACAACGGCACCAGTATAAACTGGTTTGTACTGGTTTCTGAAAGCCATTCCAAAACAAATCGGGTTTTTAACTAGACGATAATAGCTACAACAGTAAAACAAGACCAACATTTATGAATTGGTGCTGTTTAGTTATCGTATGACGTGAACATGAGTTTTACATTTTTGTATCAATTGCCCAATTGTTAAGTGAAGCCTAGCGCGTGCCGCTAAACAAAGTGCAAATGCACGAACAAGCCTAATTTAAACAATAAAGCTCAATTTATAACGTTGTTGTTTGACCACGTGTGTTGGATTCTTCTATAATGCTTATTAGTCTAAGAGAAGTTATTCATCGTTCATGTTATTCATCGCTCGGGCAAGTAATTGTAGAAAGTCATGCTGAAATAAACTTGCCCGAAGCGGTCCATTAATATCGGGTTGATTATGATGGGCATATCATGTGTCATACATTTATATCGTAAAGTAAAAAGACGCGTAACATGTAGACTCTTTACGTTAAACATATCGAACATTCAGGCGTGCATCGGAGGCATATTCATAATCACACTGCTAATGATATGTGTTGTAAACTACGAACTGATTCGTACAGAATTTGGAGAAAAATTTGCCACTGATATCAATAAATGGAGGCTGTCACACCTGACCAATGTTTGCCAACGATTAAACAATGGAGGACGTACGTGGCGAATGGTTTGTATAGCACACAGGACACTGCTCTAACTCACAATGTTACACTTTCAGATACAAACCTTCAGCCGGCGTTTTATCTGCACAGCAAAAATTATAGTTTGGTTTATTGCCCAGTGTTTAAGGCAGGCACCAGCACGTGGTTCTACAACTTTAATACATGGGCAGGATTCACGGAATACGAGATCATGCATAACGACAATCTGTTTCTTGCGCGTAAGTTCTACCCGATAGAAAATCGCGTCACGTTAATGCAATCGATGGCACATTCATTCTCGTTTATCATCGTACGGCATCCTTTCGAGCGTTTGATAAGCGCTTTTGAAGATCGACTGGTGAGTATGAAAAATGCGTACTATTCGCGTGTATCCCTAGCCATCTATCGCCGCTATCATCCGACGGGAAGCGGCAAAATTACATTCCGTGACTTTGTGCAGTACATTATCGATGATGTCGAATATCGCAACAGCACAATGGGGTTAGATATTCACTGGAGTCCAGTTAACAATCTGTGCACACCTTGCTTAGCTAGATATGATTATATAATCAAACTCGAAACATACGAGCAAGATGTGGAAGTCATGATAAAAGCGGCAAAATTGCAAGGTAAAGTGAAACTAATGCAATTAAACCACGTCAGAAAGGAACCTGTCGAAGTTCTGATAATGAAATATTTTTCACAAATAACGCAGAAACAAATAGAAATGTTGTACAGTATTTACGAGATTGATTTCCAATTGTTTGGATATGCTGCTGACAAATATTTTCAAATACCAAAATCATTGACGTGAATAGTTAGCCAGAGAATCGTGAAAATTTGAAGAAAAGAAGCAATTACAGCTTTGTATGTAAACTTAATACTAAAACATGAAACAATCATGTAATATGTAAAAACTAAGAAAATTAAATTAAAAGCTTAAATTAAATCAGTTGTTAAGTAAAATGTGAGGCTAAAGCTCGGATAAGGTTATGTATTTTATATTAAAATAAAACAAAACATCATTTACAGTTGTTATTTACTATGTATATTACAATTTTTCGAATAAGGACAATTCGATGTTTTTTGTTATTATTGTTGACATAATTTGATCCGAGACCAAAGGGAGTTGTTTCGTGGCCACATGAGCCACAAAATGCTGAATATGTTGTGAACTTTGTCATAATTGCTTGTCAATTGCAAAAAAGAGCTTTTCCGTGGCTTCATCATAAATCTACTCATTGACGCAACTAGAACGACAAAAAGCAATACTATATGACAAAAAGTCAAGCAATTAGTATAGATTTTTTTTGATAGAAAAAATATTTTTAAATCGATAAAAACATAACCTTAGCCAAAAATGTCAGCATTTTGTCATTGCGGTGGCCTCGTGCCTATTGTAAGCAAACAACAAAAAATCCATGACGCTTGTATAATCTAGTGTTCCTGGGTTTCATGAATCCTTCGTTGAGATTCATTTATATGAATCTTCAGAGATGAGTGATTCAAATCTCGAATCGAACCTCTAAAGATTCAAGAATCTCAAGGATTGGGTGGTTTGCTCGCACGACATGCCCGACGTGGGTTTAAGTCTGGAATGGACTGTTTCCCTGTAGCAAAACAGACTATCCGGCTGAGTGTTACCAAGAAGACTGGAATGCCCGTATAGGCTGGAATAACCACGTAGGTTGTTATGACAAGAAGAATAGAAAAGGCTCAAACTCTATGAATATTCCCAAACGAAATTCAGATTCATTCAATCATTTCAAAGATTGAATCAGATTTATCCAACATTAGTATAAACGATATTTTGTAGTTTATCGAATGCTTGTGTCTCCCATTTCTGACAATAAAGAATATGGGATTTTTAAATACAAAGCTAAATAATAACAAATAACAAGGGGTCAGTCTCGTGGTACAGTCGTCTTTATTATTATTATTATTATTATTATTATTATTGAGCCTGTCTCGTAGTACAGTCGTCAACTCGTACGACTTAACAACATGCCCGTCATGGGTTCAAACCTCAAATGGACCGTGCCGCCATACGTAGGACTGATTATCCTGCTATGGGGGGAAATCAATTAGTCACTGAAAGCCAAGCCCACTAGTGGTACAGGTACCGACAACGGTTGTTTGTGCCAAAGAAGAAGAAGAAGAAGATTATTATTATTATATTTATTATTCATGTTGTTTATCTCTTGTCTAGGGAATGAAAAATATATCTGGAAATATTTAAATGTAGTTTTTTGTTCTATTTTTTTTTTTTTTTTAAATGCTACGTCTATCGCCAAAAAGTGTACTTTATCCCGTAGAACTGTTGTTTTTTTAAGTCTACTTCAAATGTTTGCTTTTTTTTTTGGGTCCCTAGTTTCCTTAAAAGTCCTCAAATGTATAAATATCAACAAACAGTATACTATTCGTACTTTTATAAATATCTTTTTGCGAATACCAAATACACAATCCTGATTTTTTTAAGGATTAATGTTCTTCTGTCCTTTGATATGGCAGTTATGACATTATTTAAATGGTATCTAGTCTTCGTTTAATCAGACTTACATATTTGCTATGTTTTTGGATGTGCATCATCGTTGTTTTCGGTAGTGCAAATTTTTCAAAACATTATTCAAATATTAGTCAGTATACGTTTTTCAAAACAATTTGGTCGTTTTTCTAAGTTAAGAGTCTTTTATATGGAAATGAATCAAATAATGGAACTGTCGTTACTAAAATTTCAGACTTTCCAAATTTCGGTACAGTGGAACCCCTCATAGCGTGTACCCCTTATTACGAATATAAGGTACCCTCATACGCTTTATAACGAAATTTTTTGTCCTTGCAATTGAGGCCATCGACGAAACTATTAAAAAAATCAAAACGCCCCAGGAGATTTTTTATGCTTTGTTGTCATGAGAGCTTTTATTTTTTCAGGAGTAACGGTCCAAAAAGGTCGTATTGTTTAGAGAGCTTTTATTGCTAATATAGAAAAGTGTGAAAATTTGTTTAGGCCTTCCAAAATTATCTTCAAACATCGTAATAACTTTTGATCACTATAAGAGTTAGCAACACATTTTACACACTTATTTGTAAAAATGTACTAATTTGAGAAAGATGTGGTGTTCCGTTAATATGTGCATTAATAAAAAATCAATCACTCATAACAGCAAACTAACATGTGGAGGTTTTGTTTGGGGACGCCTTTATACCGAGGCACTCCGCGGCCGCTCTCAGTCCGCTTATATCAAAATCCACCTCTGGATATTGCACTAAATTATCAAAAAACACTTATGATTTCCCTCTCTGAAATTATTCAAGTTTGCGACCCTAGCATGTTTGGTGAACCTGGTGAGGAAAATTTTCCTGAAAGGCCTATTTATTAGCAAGTCAAAATTCTACCTTTTATCTTTGAAATCTCATAGAATCTCTTGTCTATTCCTCAATGTTGTCATATCCACACAACTTATTTAGTTTATTAAACACAAAAGCAAATCATTACTAGGTACTGGGTCGTATCAACGTCGTGTGTGTAACACAATAATGCATGGTTGCTATTTTGATCGATTTTCCGTTCTTCGCAGGTTTTCATGCTTTCTCTAATAGTTGGTTGGAAGTATCTTCCATGACTCTATGCAAACCATTGAAAATAAGTTTTATCTTTTAATTTGACAAATTTTCCATAAATCATGCGAAACTGATTCTCAAAAAACTTGATAAAAATTTAAAAAAAAGATATATAAATAAATCAGTTATGTTCCCAAAAAAGAAAAAAATACTTAAACAATGTTTACACAAACTGAAACACGTGTATTTTCGATGGAATTTTTATTTTATAAAACTATAAAACTTAATCATTTGCTGTTTGCTTCTCAAATTAATTTGAAAACTAGTGTAGAAAGAATTGAAAGTTTTACTTTTATTCCCAACCTTGGTGATAGTTTTCAAATGTTTTCTGATGAGACAAGTGTTTCGAAATATGGCCTATGAGACAACGGTTTTGAAAATATCAATAGCACGTTTCAACGCCAAGACTGTTGATCAATCACAAATACTGTACGATGAAATCTACGTCAATCCTACACTGTTGTTGGTTCATGGTTGTTTATGCGATCGAGGCGAACCGAATTCGAAAGGCAACTAATAACACAACAACTACGATGATTTCTTATCAATATGGGTTTTCCACAAATCCAGTAGGCTATATTTCGAAAAGAATGAATGTAAACCTTTATTCAGTCATTTGTACACATAGAAACATTACGTATTTGATGAAACTACTACTACTACTAACACTACCTTAAATGCACCATTCAGTGTTAGTTTTTTTTTTTCAAACCATGATAAGGTATCTACATTTGTAAAAACCCACTAAGAAAATATCAAATCAGGAATTGCAATTAGCAGCTAACTTTTCTTCTAACTTACACGTTCCTCATTCCTTCCAAAGTGACACATTTTCCCCAGGTTTATTTACAGCTGACGCTATTCTGTTTGCTTTACATACTTTGAGAACTTTTCCGGTGAATATTGAAATAATTCAAAATCTATTCGATACACATCATACAAATCATCAAACTGCTGTTTGGTCAGTTGAGAAAAATACTTTTCTATTAACCGATCAACTCGATCGCGACGCGAACGGTTCATTTGCACCGGCTTAATCTTTCCATGCAATTGGGTACGGTTTGTAAGGTATTCGATGTCTTGTGCAAACGTTTCCATTTTTAAGATCGAGTCGTATCGTGCCAGGCAAGGTGTGCACAGGTCGTTTATGGTCGCCAATGCAGGTCAGCTGGTTTGTTATTTCGAGACTGCTCCACGACGAATCGCACAAAGTCTTCAAAGGAAGGAATACCAAAATGATTACCATCGTCATGGTAACGTCTGTAGATTTGATGCGAAAGGTTTTTAAAGTACGGATGCAGCTGTCCGAGCAAACGTTCCTCGTAGGCACTAATCAGGCGTTCGAAAGGGTTACGGACCACAATGAAGGAGTAGGTATTTTTCATACTAGTTAGTAGCACTCGCGGATTTTCCCATGGATACTTTCGGCGGGCCAGATTAAAATTGTCCGTTTTATCGTCTAATATTGTATCCTCACTAATCCCAGCCCAACGGTTGATGTTATAAAACCAGGTAGTAGTGCCCGATTTAAACACCAAGCAGTACAGCAAGCTTTCGTTTTTCACGTGGATGTAGAATGAAGTTTCAATTGTGTTTTCTACAAGTTAGACAAAGAATACAAGTTTGGTCAGCATTTGGTTAAGTATCGCACACTGTTTACCACCCTTTTCATCACATACTTCCTCCATTGTTGGTACGTTCACATGCTTCACGTAGGTGGAACAATCGATCACGATTTATTTTCTCCGTAGTTCTATCTGCATGTTTGAACCCGTACAACACGATGTAGAAACATACCAGCATGCCAACGATAGCAATACTTATCGCACGTCTAAGCTGTGAACGAAATAAAAACGACGAGTTTAATGTTCCCATTGCGACAGCTGTAATAGAACTGAACCGAAACGCTCGAGCCACAGCATCGCATGGCAGAAATGGTACAGTTTAAACAGTTACTGTATGGTTGATGATAGAAATTGGATCAACATTTTTGGCTCATCTTATTCACACACACACACACCCACTCTGTATCAATTGATCTTCCTTAGATAGCCCACTAGAAATACTTTTCTTGCGTTTTGCGTGAACCAAAAGACAAACATTTCACGTTTCTTAATGATACTAGCAAACAATAGAAACAACCATTTCTATTATATGATATTGTGCTTTTAAGACCAATTATAACTTGACATATAGAGCTTTTTAATAACTACCAATATACATTGTTGGGTTTAAAAAATAACACAACGGCCAATGCCGATCTAGACTGTTCTATTAATAAACGAAACAAATCATCGAATGAATCGATTGTTTGTTTTATGTTCACTGGTACAGCTTGTCATCGAAATACGACGCTCGATCTAATGCAGATCGTAAAGAAACTACGTTTGACGGATTTTTCGGTTTCAGACAAAAAAAATCTAATTTTTGTGTAGTTTTGTTCCAAATTCCTTTGAAAAAAATGTAAGCGATACCAGGTATGTGTATTTGGATACGCTAACACGCTTAAATGTGTACGAAGACAATTGAACCTGATATTACACATGCTTCGCTTATTCTACAACGAATCGTTAGCTTGAGTGTGAATTATGTTAAATATTGACATTCTCCCTCGTCGTCGTCATCATTTGGGAAAATTGATAATACAAAAGTTGTAATTTCTTATCAATATTGATACGTTGCGAAACGATTTTGAGCTGCTTATTTGGCGTATAGGATAATCCACCTCTAATTGCGAGGAATTAATGGATAAGGATTATTATAAATTATAGGGCAAATAATAATGGATTTATTAACAACAAAAACAATTTTAGCATTAGATTCAACCACATCGGCAATCCAGTTTGCTTTCTTTATTGTTAAGAAAATCAAGGTAATAAATAATAAACATAATAGCTTAAAACCTCATTTTGTTAAGAGTATGCTGAATATTAATTAAATATCGATCTTTATTTCTAAAATTACTATATCGATGTTTTGAAACTTACTTACTGTCCAAATGATTATCTTATATGATTTTCTATAAAGATAATGCAGGTTTTATGGTTGTAAATATTTAAACCGAATGCTTGATTAGCGCAGTAACGCTCGAAGGTTAATGTTTGGCTTACATAAGCGTTGATACTTACTTGATTGGTTCTACAATAAGGGGTAAAGCTTTCCGCATGATTATGCGTTTCCAAAAGGGTTATATCATGGCAGTTTTTGGTTCTATATTGAAACAAAAATAGAGAAGTATAATAGATAGTTATGGGTTCTAAAATTTTCTGCTATCGATTATCTGACATAAAAGGAGATTATCACACTTAGTGATCAATCCAGAAAGGGAACACCAGAAAAAACGCCGGTAAGAAGTAGCTACTGCGAGAAAAAATAGCCTGATATTAGTATTTACCTCATGATTTTAAAATTGCCTCATATTTATTAATTTAAGTAAATAAGTAAAATACAAATTATTAGATTTAATTAAAATCATCGCTCTTAAATTTTGGCTCTAATCCATCTATTTTTGTCTCCAAGGCACCCATTTATGGTAGCGTGTCATAAGTTTTGCCTCTAAGGCAGCGGTCGGCACACTTTTGAGGCAAAGGGCCAAATTTAGTAGATGATCTAAATAACCGCGGGCCAGGAGAAAGCGGTTTTTCTATTATTGTGCTTTTGAACTATTGCATTACACAATTTTACAAACAAAATAATTGGTTAATGATATCAAGTAATTGGGCCGGTCTGGTGGTACAGTCGTCAATTCGCACGACTTAACAACACGCCCGTCATGGGTTCAAGCCCCGAATAGACTGTGCCCCCATACGTAGGACTGACTATCCTGCTATGGTAACAATAAGTCACTGAAAGCCAAGCTCACTTCACTTAGTGGGTTCAAGCAGGCCTTGACCGACAGCGGTTGTTGTGCCAAACAAGACGAAGAAGATATCAAGTAATGCGATTGGTATTGTTGCTGTTTTCCTATAATTGTGTCATCCAAGCATGGTTGAAAATTCATAATACCTACTTAAAAAACTAATTGCATCCTTTAATCATTTGAGGATAGGCAAACGTGCGTTTAGTAATTATAAAAATGTTTTATCGACAAGTAATGCCATGTCCGATAAATTGATAAATGATTCTATATGAAAAACTTTAGCACTTTGACAATCATTGTACTCGTAAACAGCAACAGCGTGGAATCGTTGTTCTCGTTAAAAACAATAGGGGTTTTTAATATTATTATTTGTTTTCAAATACGATGCAAAATACCCCTAAAGCAGATAAAAAAGAAAACAATTGATTTGTGTGAAATTAAGAAGAACGAATAGCAGAACAAATATTATCGCGGGAAAAATGTATGCAGCTATTTCACTATATCTAAAACATTGTTTTCCATGTATTACGTTGGTGACAGTCGCATGCAAAACTTAAAATAAATTCAATGCAACCAGACTTTAGTGTATCTTATCTTTATAAAATTTAGTATGCGACCTTCATTTCGATAGTCTTATTGTGGTGTTAAAATAATGTTAATATTACATAACGGTTACATTAAAACAAATGCACAACAATTGTCGATTTTCATGGGTTTATCTTAATCCGCACTAACAAAACGTTAATTGCACTTTGAATAGTAGTATCCCATTAGTTAGCAGACAACATTTTTGACCTCCATCAGTCGAACTCTAACCATGATGGCCAAAAAAGTGAATCAAACGCGTGCGCGGTCAAAGAATGGCACCCCGTAGCGTCAAAAATGGACTCCGTGCAGAAGTTTGTAGACGTCGTATAAGCCCGTTTCTGTATTTTGGTCGCCATTATCTTGGCACTATAAGGCAGCAATCAAAGCATCGAAAGAAAGCCCAGGTTCATAAGGTTGCAAAAGAAGCTGAAAATGAAGGCAAAGGGAGAAGTGGCAACATTACTGCGTTAGCTGGGCCGTTAGGTCGATGCAATCGGCCAAACAGTGAAATAGTACCTGTGAAACATGAATAAACAGATCAAGAAGTAGCAATCGCGTCCACTGGCTTTGCAGCGGCAAAAAATGACACCAAAACACAATGCGATCGTTTCAGGTAAATTTCGGCAGAATTTCGATATGACACCCTATTCCTCGGACTGGTCCAACATCCGTCAGTAGTGTCAGTTGTCCCATCAAATTTTTCTGGACCAACATGATGCAAAAGCTCTGTTCTAACAATTTTATCGCGAAAACTTAGGAGGAATTGATAAAAATCGAAGGTAGAACTTAAATCATGCCAACATGTATATCTTAGTCGGCCATGGCGAAAATTCATGATACAGGGTTTCCCGCGGTTTAATGGTCGGTACCCAAATCTTTTTGTGCCTTTCTCACGATTTATTCATCATATTCCATAGATTGTTGGTTCGTTCTCATAACTTATTGGTATCGTCTGATTGGATATCAATACAATAAAACCAAAAATATTTTGGGAACCGACCAATAAATCATGGGAACACACCAACAAAATATGGGATGCGACCAAACAATTATGGGAACCGACCAATGAATCGTGGGAAACCCTGTAACTGACAAAAGGCAGCTCGCAAAGCCTTAGATTCATTTGTGCAAGTAAGCTTATATAATTACGTTTGAAATGATGTACATGTGAAGAAACTATACATGCTAGTTTTTTTCTACAATACAGGGTTTTCCAGGAGTTCTTATAGCTGTGGGACTCTTTATAGGCTCCTTCTTCCGTGAAATTTACTTAATGTGTTGGGAATTGGACTTTATAGCGCACTTGTTGGACAAATCCAATGGGAATTTTCAAGGAACCTGTCCAAAAAGGGTGCCCTAGAGTCCAATTTCCAACATATAAAGTTCACTTCCTATCAGAAATAGTCAATGAAGTGTCCCACAACTATGAGAACCCCTGGAAAATCCTGTAAGCCAAAAAAAGTAAATTTTTGCAAACGTTACGAGGACTGATTGGTCCGTCTTTCCATAGAACTCTAATTAAAGTTGAAAGAGCATGATGGCATAAAATATCATACTAAAAGATCTTCGTTGATTTATATACGAATAGTTTCTTCCCATATTTCAAAATCAGTCAAATCCTTTCGCGGGCCGGATTGAATGTTGCGGCAGGCCACATTTGGCCCGCGGGCCGGACTTTGCTCACCGCTGCTGTAAATCAATCGCTTTATTAATCGCGTTTTTATTGAAATTTTACTTTATGTCTGAAACTGTGTGTCATTTAACTGTGTGTGTTTAACTGTGGATTTAAGTAAAGTAATAAATAAATAATTTGGATTAGTCTCGTGGTACCATCGTCAACTCGTACGACTTAACAACATGCCCGTCCATCATGGGTTCAAGCCTCGCATGGACCGTGCCGCCATAAAGTCGCCTTGCGTGAAAGTGAACGTGACATGCAATATGTTTTACAGTCTAAATTGTTAGGGAATTGAATATCCTTTGTTTTGGTATACGACAAGTCATATTCTGATTACATTAAATTAAATATAGCAGAAAACCCCAACATTTTACGTTCAATTTCACTGGAACTGTAATCCGGGTTGTACATAGGACTGACTATCGTGGTCATAATGGCCATAAATAAGTCATTGAAAGTCTAGCCCATAAGTAGTACAGGCAGCCTGGACCGACAACAGTAGTTGTGCCACAGAAGAAAAAGTTAATAAGTTCATTGATAGAATTTTAAATTTTTAAATTGTTATGCCAATTTCGAAACCTTTGGAAATGGAGTGGAGTGAAAGTGAAATTGACATGTATTTTACGGTGAAAACAATAGCTTTAGAATTTATAACAATTAATTATTTTTAAACAAAAACAAAATTAGGGTAAATGTACCAATAGTGGTGCAATTTGTGGTGGTACAGATGTTTTTTAATGGATTTAAAGTGTCAGGAAGGACAACTTCTGAATATTTTAGCACATAACAGTTAGAATATGTTTTATCTTCGCAATCACAACCATTTTTACCATGAAATACATCAAATTTACGATAAACTACATATTTTTGTGATTGGTTCGTTGTACCTATAATGGTGGTATGGTTCCTATAGTCGTCGTTTTGTGTTCCTATAGTGGTGGTAAACAAAGATGCATCAAAAACGATGTATAATATCAATGAAACTTAGTTTCGAAGCTGATTTCGTATGAATAGCAAGGATTACTGTCATAATCGTGGTTTCTTGCGTAAATCAAAATCAAAAAAAAATAAAAATTTGATCGATGAAACTATTGACTAAAGTACTGCATCACACCTGTCGTCAACCTACCCGGAAGAGTTTGCTTGATTTGGAGTCGATTTTTCACTCAGCCAACTAAGCGAATTTTTGCCTTTGTTTGGTAAATTACTTACAGAAAACTCATATATGTTGCTTATTTTAATAAAAAAATTACGAAATGTCAAACATATCGTCGAAAAAAATCTAAAATTACCTATTTTTATTGATATTAGAACTAGGACCATCACTATAGGAACATGCCTGTTTGGTGTACCTATAATGGCACTATCGTAAAAAACACTTAAAAATACGGAAATATGGTCAAAAGCCAATGAATTTGAATAAAACAATATCATTTGATAACAATTATGTTAAAAAACTAATAATTTCGTTGTTATGTGGTCATTTAGAACGTTAACAGAAATATGAGTTTCGTTATGAAATCCTAAGGATTTTGGAAAAATGTTGATACCTTTCACAAAATAATGGATTTTTCGGTCACTAAGAAACGGAATGGCCCCATTTAACTTTTAAAACCTTTGTAAAAGGCTAGATAACATTTCACACTATCGTAGATAACATAACTACTGTTAATTTATCGTACGAGACGCATTTTAGTGCAATACCACCACTATTGGTACTAGCACCACTATAGGTACGTTTACCCTATACAGTTTTTGTATTGTTTTTGTGATTTAAAAATGCAGTTGTCATAAGTCTGCTCAAATACCTTGTAAATTGATCATGGTTCTTACAAGAGTCATTTTTTTACTTACTGACAACTGATGCGTTGTCAAAAATTGATGCACAATCAACAATTGATGCCAAACTTAGAGCCCAACTTTGGCGGCAACTACTGTATTAAATCATCTTTTCAGTTTTCAGAAACTTCCTGAGTGGCATAATATTCACATACACATACACCGTTGAGTGCCGGTTGCAAAATGGAATAAGTTGAACATAATAACGTACTGATTCAAATCAGATGCCTATAGTTTGAGTAGCTAGCAAACGGAAACCAATGGCAAGATTCACAAGCAAAGCAGGCAACACTCAAAAGCGCAACTCATCTTGTGAAGCAGCAATGATCACTTAAACGATGAAAATGATGAACGATGGAATAGACCGGTACATTGGCTTGCTTTGGACGAACAAAGACTATCCTGAAGATTGAAACAGAGCCTTGTCCAGTGCAATCGTTTTCATGTCCTACGTTCCTACACACTCACTTCTTTCAAATCTATTATCGTAATCAACAGCAAGGTGGAAGCATTTTCAACACACAAAAACACAAAGAAACCGACAGCACGACACTGCACAACAAACTCATTACGGTGGGATATGCAGGGAAGATGGCCGGGGCAATACGGGAATGCAGACAAACATGGATGATACACTGTACATAATCTCATTTGCATTGTTGTTTTGATAGTATCCATCTAATGGAAATGGTATCTAAAAAATGAGGAAAAAATAAAACGACTGGGAACCTCAACAAAAACCATGCAGAGACAAAGCAGATGAGTTCTTGTGCTACAAAATCACCCAACAAGTGTAAAAAGAGTTTGGCGAGCGACAAGCTCCAACGCTTTGGGAAGATGGCAGGAAACGGATTGGTGTGGATGCCAAGAATAATTTAATTTGAAATTTGAGCTTGTAGAAAGTGGTTTTGAGCTGTTTAAATAAAACAAAAAGTGTAAGTTGGTTTATTAAACCAAGCTTCTACATGAAATGATAACAACCGTCGAACAAAAGACTGCATAACTTATATGGGTCAAACCTACATGTATTGTTTATGTTATATCTAAAATATTAGATCTTGTATGTTATTAAACACACAGATCTTTGTGTTTTGCTTAATACATTCTACCCTACAAGCTTTAAAATGGAACCAATATTTCGAAAAAATAAATAAATAATCTCATTCAATCTCATTACTATTGCTAAAAGGTTACTTTTTTGTCACCGATGATCTATTGAGATTCTAATTCTTTAAAGCTTTGATCGACCGTAATTGTATCGAAACGGAAAACCACCGATACCAATCGATCCCAATTCTGCTTTCCGATCCAAATCCCGAGTCATTATTGCACAGCTGTGTCGTTCGTGCGAAACTACCACACTAAACCTCGCTTCTCGGCCGTGCATTCAATTGCACGTTCAATTATTTCATCATCCAGATCCAATTTCAATACACTAATGGCTTTTGATATCATCCGGTATTTCCGCTGTCTGACTTCAGAATACGTTTCACATTATACGTGCTGAAATTTCACAATGTTTCGGCTGTACGCGTTGTGTCTCTTTACCACCGCCTGACATATGCCGTATTGACCTAAATGGTACATTATTTCAAACTTTGTTATTTAATTATGCACTGTGCTGATTGCAATATCGATATGTAGAACAATGGGTTAAAAGAGAACTATTTTTAAATATGGCAGACTAGTTGTGAAAATGCAGAGCATATGAACAGAAATGTATAACAACGCCAGAATAAATAAACAATCATATTTAAGTCTTTCGTGTGTTTACTGACCTTCAATTTTGCACCTTGGCTTAATTTTTGCCGTAAAGCAATCCTTGCCTTGGGGGAAATGATCCCAACCACGAAGGCAGCAAACCTCGCCTAATCCTGCACAGGAGCCAGTACGACTACAAGACATTTTTCTATTACTTCTCCTAAATTATATTTCTATGTTGTGTAGCAACGTAATTTGTAAAATACGTTCTTTTGTAAAAAAAAGCCGTAATGTACAACAATAGTCGTTATAGCGCTCCACTAAATTTATTCTTATTCATAGTGCCACCATTGTTTGCGATTGTTTGCGCAAAGGGCATTACTTACCTCAAGTAATCCCTATTGTTCCATTGCTTACGCTTCACTGCTGTACTATTTGATTCGTTTGTCAGTTTACTACATAACCAAATTCAAACCCATGAAAACTGTGCCAGCAGATGCAAGAAGCATTCACCTTCTATAAAAGCTGTGATCGTACAGAATGAATTAACATAGGAAAAAACAAATCGTGCCTGAGAAAGGTGGAAGGCAATGGCTAGACACACCACGAGCGAAACGGAGCGAAGCGGTGGAGAGAAAGGAAGAGCAAGGGGTAAAACATGACGGCATCGTGAAAACTTTGTCCAATTTTCATTTCCGCGCTCCACATTCGTTCAGTTTTCCTTCGCAATTCGTCAAACACGGACGGCAAGTAGCAGGAAACAAATTCATGAGGCTGGACTTCTGATGCAAGCTTAGTTGTGTTTCCCTTTCACTTCCCCGACCCGCTGCGTGGTAGATTTAGTTTTCATCTATTATGTGTTTTTTTTTTTAGTTTTTGGTTATGCACCTAGCACGGCTCTGTTGTGTGCGTTTTTCGTCACTCTCATTCACCTCATAAATGCTCAACAAGGCACAAACTTTATTCAAGTTTTTGTTCCTGCATTCGCAAATTGTATTTGGTGGAGCGTATCACAAAAAAACAAGCACACATCTCTCCGCTACCCATCAAGTTGGCCAAGTCCGGGGAGGTAGTTTTCTGTGACTTTCACCCAGTTCCTTTTGTTTAGTAGTTCAAATACAACAAAGCTGTGCAATGCTGCTTTTTGCGTATGATGGTTTGTGAAGTTTTAGTACACACATTATTGTAGGTTCATAACACGAACATGCATTAAGCGTGAGGTTAGTACGGAACAAGTATTAAAGCTTAGCAGTAGCTCTGTACTAAAAAGCCAATTTGTGGTTATTTATTCTAAATTCTTTTACACCTATGTATGATAAGCATCCTTTTGTTTGTTATAATGCGTTCACTTCATGCCTTTATTACTCATCCATTATTGCTTTTTTTTAAAGCTATTGTATGGGAACAAAATGAAATAAAGCAAACAGAATTGAACTTGTAATTATGCCAATCCTATAACAAATTTTACAAAAAGCTTCTCATTTTCAATCTCTCACTATAGAGCGTTACTTTTTCACTCCTATAGTGAGACGATGTTGGTTAGTGAGTTGATGTTAGGTGCGGATAACTTGGATGGTTTTTGTACCGTGTTGGTTTTCTTGCACACTTTGCATCGACAAAGCGATTCATCGATGTAGGCGTTGGACGAAAGACGACAAGGATGTTTTCGTCAAACGAACAAACGAATAATAATATGTTGTGTAATATTTATGAAGTTATCTAAATAGTTTATAGATCAAATAAGTACAAGTAAGTTTAAAATAAATTGCAGCAGTTTCCATGGTATGTTGGTACGGACAACCACTGGATCACACACCATTGCCAGACTGATATCATTATTGACCGCATGGTGTACTGTTGATGTCTGGATTTCTGCGGGACGACACCAAAATATCCAGGACCCTACAGGAAGCAGTTTCATTTGGAATGCTCAACATCTGCGTCACCTATTTTCCCTTATATTGTCGGAGGGAATGTCCTCGAATCCTTTTTCATTGTAGGACGCAAACGTGAACCGATTTTCTGAAAGTCTGCGAAATCGGAGCCCGTGCACCGTTCACACTCCGAGCAGAATCGACTGCTTGACAGCTCAAGCGCCTCGAACTGCTGCGACTCATTGATCAGCACCTGAGCAAAATAGCGCCGCAGAAGACGCTGACGATGTTTCCGAGTTTGCCGCAGTTATCCGACTTTTTGCAGATAGGACCAGACCTGCTACAATGCGCCTTATCCGTTGCCGAAATATTTTCCCTGGTGGACGCGGAGCACTCTTATGCTATCGATGTGGTGGACAACATATTAGTATACGTGAACCGTTTGAACAACGAATAATGAATTACGATGTAATTACCGTAACAGTGGATAGTTACGGTTTAACAGAACAATCCAGCCGAGAGGATAAACATGGACAGAACTTTTTCTTTGACAGAACTTTGGTAGCACCGGGAAGCCGTTTCTGTTCGAAACGATTATTGCGTAAACGGGATGCGAAAAACTAATAATAGGCTCTCGAGGGCCGCATGTGGCCCGTGGGCCGTAGTTTGGAGACCCCTGCTATAGAAGATCGCTTGATATCAATATCCAGGTCCTGCAGCAGTGCATCCGGCGGAGCATGCTGGGGGGCAAATTTAGGGTATTGTGTTTGCGGGAAAACATGCGTGTGCTGACAGCCCAGACTGTTCAAGATGCTGAAGAGCGGAAAGAGTTCGTAGAATACGACATTCCCGGGATTCGATAAGGCGTATGCCAAGATACCACGGTACTCGATCTTACCTGGAACATATGATCCGAAAGATAAAATAAAAAATTATCGCAAACAGTGTGTATTTTGATAAAAAAAATATTACAACCGGTACACCATTCACAATTCTATTTGTAGTACATTAAATAAAGAAAATTATCAAATCCTATACACTACAATGTTTGTTATAAATAATATTAGCACACAAAAAATTCTTTTACGGAGGATACAGAGGATTAGAGAGGACAAAGGAATGACAAAATGATCATTTGAAGTGCAATTCTTATATCGTTGAAAAGACGTATATGTCCCAATAAACGTTGCGTTGCCCTGTAACCGGGCCATTTTAACTAGTCAGCTTAAACTGTACTAAGCTTTTTATTCGTTTCTATGCGCGATGCTGGTTTTGACCTGCTTTCTAATAATTAACATTCATATTTTATCAGAAAATGTGTTGAAACTTAGACAATTTACTCAACAACCGAAAAAGATAGATAAAACAGTAATCGTATGATTTGGCACAATGTATGGCTACTTTTTTCACAGGTGTTTAGTCCCTCGCAGATTTCAATGCATTCTTCAGCCCCCTACGATAGAGTCCGTCCGTCTTCCCCACTTTGCACAATGGGCATTTGCAGGGATACAATTCAAAAAATCAAGTTTGTAATAGTGCAATTCCAAATAATAAGTTTTAATACTTAGGGTTAAACTAAGAAAAATAAAAATATGATATCTTTTCTGGTTCTCTAGAATAGACCTCTCAAAGTTGAAACTTGTTAAAAACGCAGAAAAATCTTCATTTTTTTGGAAAACTTTGAACCTTTGTAACATTTTCAAATATGAACCGATTTTGATAAGTTTAGGCATTTTAAAAATGATATTTAGTCAGCTTTATAAATACATAAAAGAATCTGAGTTAAGTTAATTTTATGCTCAAATATACGATGATAACTGAAGAAACCTCCTGAACATTTTCATCCGTATAATTTTTGACCTGATGTCATTATGAAAGAAGCGTAAAGTGGCGTTGTCTCATATATGTCACATAATAGTGTAATATATATACTATCAATCTGTGGAGAAATATTCTGCGAAAGTTTGCGAACGCGAATTTTATTGAAGTTTTTTCACTTCATCTTTTTCTAAAAACACACACTTGCGTAACTAGGCGGCTCTATAGGTGCCTAGTATAGCATATTTCGTGTATTCTACAAAAATATATTCTACGTGCTTTTGATCACCTTTCATTTCCATTACGAAGCTGTGTATCTTAGATATAGTTCATGTACTTTTCTAATATGTAAATTTCTATTCTAATCTACCTTTATTATTAAATATAATGAAGCAAACCAGAACCAAATACCCTTTGGTCCTACCCCAGGTTATAAAAGGATGTAAGGAAAATAATTCAAAAATTACAGGCATAACAGGAAAACACTACGAACGCACCAGCATCTATTGGCGTTTTGAGAGAAGAAACTCTCAAAAGTCATGACATACTAAATATAAGGATAGAGGGAAATATACGACGAACAATATTTTGCAAGAAAGAAAATGCATCCAGATGGACATTTTGTTTTTTTGACGCACTAAAACAAAGACAGAGTTTAACTTTACAAATGAAGTAAATACTTTGTTTGTAGCTATCGTTGAAACAAGTGCTGCTAATTCTGATTTTTTCGGATAGTTGTAAAACCAAGAACATCAGCTTTTTAGTTTTATTACCCCTTCTAAAGGCAGTGCAGGGCTTGGAAAAGTATTGAATGAATATTATGCAATATCAATGCCCAGGAAAATGTGTAGTTCCTTTTTTTTTTTAAACAACAGATTTAAAATTTTAACCTTCAAGGACAAACAATAGTGCCGATTATGTGACTCAACTGCTTGAGAAAAAGTATGCACATTTTCTGTTATGATCCGTGTTAGAGCACTCGATTTGTCTCTGGTTTGATACATCGAACTGACCGAAGGTCATTAGCATACCTGACTCAAACGGAGACTGTTTGTCCAACAGCTTTCCGTCAGTTAAAGCTACGGAAAGCGTTTTGTGTTATGGTTTGACTACTAATTCATATTTTTAAACCACACGAATTGAATGTAATTACATTCAAAAGGGATTTTTTTGTAATTATACTGGAAAAAGGATGGAATAACAGAATAAACAGAATTAGAAATCATACCACAAGCGCTACTTTTCATGACATTGCTAAACACATTTAAAGAACAATAATATGCCACACGTAGAAATAATTATAAATTGGTACGATACTTCCTGCGTTTCGCGTGCTGTTTGTTTTAACAAACATAGCCATTTCAGATCAATTTGGTAGCAATGTCTCGAGTGAACGAAAGAAGTCTCTAACAAGCTTGTATAATACCGATTTCATTTCAGTTCGTAGAGCGCGGTTTTGTTTGATACTTTTCCGTTTGAATCAGATAATCGTCACTAATATGTGCTGCTTTTCATTACGAATTTGGGAACTACTTTATTTCAGTGTAAATGCTCTATCTAATTATTTAAATGCCTTAATTCATGTCATTAGAAATGTGAACTAAACGTCGGGAGCTTGTAATAGCATCCACCTAAGTTGTGTATGTAAATTTTTAATATTTGTTCTACCTGTTCCACACTATCAACTATAGAGACATTGTAACACACTTCGGAAAGCCAAATCACACTATTGCAATACATTAATTATATTACATCAGCAATTCAATCCACACCGTAGCAACATACCCAGACCACACCGTTCATATAAAAACAATTGTGACACACTTTTTGAAAACACCCGAAAGACGTATAATAAGCAAATCAGGCGTTACTGCAGGCAAACTAGGTGAACCGAAAACGCATAGCAACTTATTGCTAAAAGCGCAGTGTAGGCAATGATCGACGAACGCACTCGTTCTTTGGCTAGAACAGTTGAAACTTTCCATACCTTTGTAAAAACACTAAAAGAGCAGCATAGGCACAAATTGACAAACACCCCACAGCATTTCAATTTATAAATTGTTACCAATAACAATAACATTTAATTAGGACAAAAATATATTCCAAAACCAAATGTACGAAACCCATAACATATCTTGAGTATAAATAAAACCAATTACGACCATGGCAAGTTAGATTCCTTCGGACTGCCAAGATAGGACATTACGCTTCCTAATACTTCGCCTTCCAACTTATTTCAAGAGTTTAGTTATGTCCCCCTACCCAAGGTAAGGCTTCTAAACTCCAACGTTTCCAGTAAGGGAAACCTCCTAAAGGTTTCTATGATCGCCTGGACGATCAAGTGTTGAAAAGTTCGCTTCAAAAAAAGTATTATTCTACCTTGATACATGTCAGCGAAACACTGACCTACCGCGCCGGTACTCGAGGTACATCACATTACATGGCAACCGTAACTATCTTCGAACCCATTACACTATTAATGCGGATCGAGAAGAAACCGCGTGTCTCGCGAATATCCGCGTAAGTCGATTTAGTGTTAGCCGCTAAATTAATTATTTGATATGATTCTGACTGAAGATTATAATTTTGAACCATTTTGAATGATTTTTCAAATTCGGACAAAAGGGAAATAATTTTTGACAATTGATGTGTGGAATCAGTATAATTGGCGCAAGGAACTATCAAATTTAGTAAACGCCGTATCTCCGAATCACCGTATCTCGGGGACTACAGGTACTTTTATCCTGTGTTCATGAGAAGTGTCTTTCACGCTGTGCCCGTCCTTATCTACTTTCCCGTATAATTTAACATATCTTCGAAAACTGAAAAATATACACGATATACCGATATACATACACAAGCAAAGCTAAATCCATGAACGGTAAGCTTAAACAAGTTAGATATCATATAAAACTTGGATTTACTAAACAATCTCTATGCTCAATTATTTGATTATTTTAAATCGACTGTAACATATGATGTTCAAATGTCTTCCAACGGATCTACTTATCCAACACAACCTCAAGATTACTAACAAAAAAAATAATCAATATAAGAATTGCAAAATGCGCAAGCCACAAATAACAAAGAAATGTGTCATTATTCCACAGATGAACGTAAAAATGGTGTTATAAGATACGATTGAAGCTGCTTCTGTCATTTTCAATCATTTTCCGAGATGGTAATCTGATATCAACCTTGGCTGGAGTATATTCAAAGGATTGACCGAGCAGTACCACAAGCCTGGTTTGTCCACCGTCCGAGTTCTGAAAACCTTTGGAGATGACGTTTTCACCTTCCATGTATTCCTGGTTTGCCTATTTTACTATTAAGTTGTTTTGAAATTTCCATTTTTTGTACAAATATTGTTTCAAAGTCGCAAACTAGTTTGGTTCATAAAAATTGAATATCACTCCAACACTGGCAATGCTCCGGTACACTGACAATGAGTATACCCAACACCCAATTTGCGATGCTGGATGGACGAAAAATTGAGAAGCATGTGTGTCATGCCATTACTTATTCAGTGCATGCCCATTTATCGCTAGAATTCAATCCGACTTCTGAACGTCATCTGTCGTTTCTGTATCCGATTTCTGTTGCACGTCTGCACCAGCACCTCCTCTCTCCTCTCGGCTTCTTCTCGGCACAATCCACCGTCCTGTCCCACTGGACACCATGAACCCTTTTGTATCGGATAACACCAAAGTTAGAAGTGTGCACGTGTTTCAACGCATCGTATTTTTCTTGCTGTGTGAGCATGATGCATGCAAATTCATCTTCTGGTTCGAAGCAATCTCAAAACTCTGTTACCGATTTCCCTATACCAGGTTGGATTTTACTGCACATGAACTGCAGAGTCTGCCGTAAACGTAGGCTGGTTATAAACGTGTATAGTGTACCGCTGAATAATAGCATCACAATCATTAGACAATTGTGGCATTGTGGAGATGGCCTATCGAGGCACAGATTAAAAGAACGACGAAGCACAACACAAAGCATAGAAATTTAGATGTACCAAGGATTTTTAGCCTTTTTTATTTTTTCAAAATAATCATTTTTCAAATAATTAGTCATTATTTATTAATAAATCGGTTATTAATAATTGAGTTTGGAAATGAATTTAAGTTGTTAAAGAAAAGCAATGAAAAAAAAACAACATGTTTTATTCCTCTAAGGCTAGTAGTGTCAAACTTTATTTAAGGGTCCCAAAAGAATGCAATTACAAATTAAAGCACTCTCCCTTTTCCCCCGCTTCCACACTCACCGTCAATGTGGCATACACAGGCGGTTCCCGAGCTACACGGTTAATGGGGATCAACAACGGCCGTAAAATACCCCCTTTCTCGTTTTTCCTCATAAGTCGAATCTCGTGATTTCCAGCCAAAATATCATTTATTTTCGGATAATTTTGAAAGTAAAAGGTGGTTTTAGCCACTTAACTTATTATTTGATATGATTCCAACTGAATATAACAGTTTTAAACATTTTAAATGGTTTTTAACATTCATTCGAAAGGGAATTTTATGGCCTTGTAGAATTGATGTGTCAAATCAGTACAATTTGCTCAAAGAACTGTCAAATTTAGAAAACCGCGTATCTCCGCATCCGCGTATAAGAGGTACCGTGTATCTCGGGGACCGCCTGTACACCATTTTCGTCCTCCATGACACTCAAAAGGAGGAGAAAAGTTGAAAATCACTGGTCTACACAATTTCGAGGATGTCGCCGGATGGCTTCTCGATCCGACCCATCTTTTAATGATCCTCCGACAAGCAAGTATTTTGGCTTTGTGGGACAGTAATGAAATATGTATTGCTAAATTTAATGAGTTAATTGAATACCATTACACCAAAGGCCAGCCCATTGACTGTGAAATATTCGATTTATCATAAGTCTTTGATAGAATCTGGCGCCATGCAATGCTCAAACAGCTTAGTATATGGCTACGGAGGACGCGTTACAGCGTATCTTTATAGCATAAAAGTCAGACAATATCATAAAAGTTTTCATTGAAACTCTATCTTCAAACCTGCATCTTCTAGAGAAGGGGGTCTCCAAGCTTTTCAGTTCAAGGGCCGCAATGATTCACAAATAACGCAGTTCAGGGCTATTTTAAAGTTACTTTCAGCTGATGAAAACGTTGAAATCCCGGTTTATTAATAAATACGCCCGCACGAAATGTCAGATGTATCGCACATTGATTCGCCCGGTGATCCTCTATGGACATGAGTCTTGGACCATCCGTGCGGAGGATGCAAACGCTCTGGGCGTGTTTGAGCGACGCATCCTCCGGACCATCTATGGCGGTGTGTTCGAGCATGGAGCGTGGAGGAGAAAGATACACCACGAGCTTGCTGAGCTGGACGTCGAACCGAGCATCCTTTTAGTCGCGAAAGCTGGCAGGATACGATGGCTGGGGCATGTCATGAGGATGCCGGACTCATGCCCCACCAAGAAGGTGTTCGACAGCGATCAGTTTGCCATGTGACGCAGGTGAGCACAGCGAACTCGATGGCTGGATCTGGTGATGCGAGACCTGTCGGAGATCGGTTGTTTACATGGATGGGAGGCTGCAACCAAAGACCGACAATCCGGGAGAATGATTGTTGACCGGGCCATGTTACATCAACGTGCTATATTGTCATCAGGCCAAGAAAGATAGAGAGAGAATAAATATACTAATTTTCATTGGCTTTTTATATTATTCAGAAGCTTTCGTATGTAAAGATTAAAAGTTAAATTTTTGATTAGTATATTTCAAATAATAGACTTCTTTATTTTATCCTGTACAAAATCTTCGCGGCCCGTAGTTTGGAGCCCCCTGTTATAGAGAATGGTGTTACTCCGGGTCTCTCCTATGCTCTAGAATCTCTCTTCCGTCCCATGTCTAGTAATATCAAATGTTTTATAAAGTTAAATATTGCTAAATAAAATGCTGATGATATTATTAAGGAATGCAGGTAAAGACGGATACTGCGGGAAAGATAGACACGTCTCATAAGTACACGATAAAAGTCATTATTGGCTAGCTTAACAATGTAGCATTCAAACTATATGACAACACATTTGAGAACATTTTTGGCATGATTTCCGTCAAATTGGTTAAATTCATTAACCAAACACATTTCCAATCGTGCGCCCCCCTTGTGGATCTCCTGGGATTTTAAACTCTGTGACTTGCATTGTTTATATTGATTTAATGAGTTGTCGTGACTATTACCCTAAAACATGGTGAAATAATGGTAATTAAATCTAAAACTATCTTGTTTTCTGATGGTTAAGAATCCTGAAACCAAAGTGATAAAGACGGACATTCTCTCGTAGGGGTAGATGTACACCGACATTATTGATTTATTTTTCCATTTGGTTATGAACAGATGCCATTAAATACCTTAAGAAAGAGTAATCCGAAGATATGAACCGTCCAGCGCAAGTAGAGAAAGCATTGGAATATGCGAGAAACAGCACGCGGGTCAAAATAGCAGCCATACATTACATTACCTACTCGTTCGACGCTGATGATGCCTCATTAACGAAACACAAAATCTTGTCACGACTTGAATTACTTTAATGATTAAAAAGAAGAGGCATTCACACGGCAATATTCAGGAATAGAAAAGAGATTCTATGGGATTACCAAGATAAAAAAGTTAAATTTTGACTTGATGAAAAATGGCCTAAATGTCCTATTAACGTCCACCCAACTTGCTGGGGTCGCGGATTTCTGTAATTCAACGTCAGCAGTGAAGACAAGTGAAAAGTAATTTGAAATACTAAAATTTAGTAGACCTCTTAAATTTCCAACGTTTCATATAGGTGTCTATCTTACCCTTAAATGCCCATAGTGTCCATATCAGGTCCCGAACATTCCAAAATTGCTCGATTTATCAATCTTGTTGATTTATGAACAACTCATAAAATTTTATAGAAACTCATTTTGTGGTGAGATTTGAATGTAACATGAGGTCTGCACATGTTAGTGGTCACTGTATTTATATTTCTCTAGTTTTTTAACATGTTCCTTTATGTGTCCGTGTTTACCTATCTTCCCCTAGTGAATATTATAGTACTTAAAATCCCATAAAATAACTAAGAAATGTGAAACATGCGCCCCGCTGATATTTTGGAAATAACTTTTGATCATTTTCATTCAAATCGCACAAATCACCGGATGAAAAGAGAAGTGAAGGGCCATATTAATCATTTCAAGATGCTTGATACCATAAAACATCTTGCCTCCCGTCAAACCCAACTTTACATCAACAATAGTTGGCTTCTGCCTAAATTTCTGTACTTTATCGAGATAGTGTCCTCATAACGGGATGATTTAGCATCGATCGCGATCGACTGTAATACAGAGTCGTGGACTTAAAGTGGACACATAATATATTCGAAGCAGGCGGTTTGCGATTCGATGCAAACGGCACGAGATTCGAACGTAGATGGAAACAGGTGTAATTACCATTTATTAGTACTATTTTACAAACGAAATGCCGTCGGCGAAGAAAGATATAGCTTGCAAACGTAAACAAACAGTTTACTATGCTCTTGCTTTCAGAAATCCAATGGTAGCGGCACACGATTCGATCGTAGTGGCATATGATTCGACCATAGTGGAACGCGATTCAACCGTACTGGCACGCGATTCAACCATGGATGCACGCATTCGTTCGTAGTGACATGCGATTCGAAGCAGGCGGTTTGCAATTCGATGCAAACGGCACAAGATTCGAACGTAGATGGAAACAGGTGTAATAACCAACATAATAGGAGCAACCTTAAGTTGTTTGATGGATAACAACATATAGGCTGACGCATTTACCTTCAACGGAAACGGAAACCGTATTGATTGGTAGTTGCCCTTGGTATTGCCACCAATAACAATTGGACCTTTAGCAATCAGCTTTGGGCTCCTTGTAATAGCCCTCCTCGCCATCATTATACTAACTTACCAACCGTCATTAGAAAAAAAATACTATAACCATCTACACCGACAGATCAGTACACAACCATTCCACTAGCAGTGGAATCTACTCCCGCATTAATAATAGTGCCATCAGGCAACCAGGCCACACCTCTATTGTCACCGCAGAAGCAATGGTCTTGGTTACCGAAGAAGTTCTACGCAGGGATAAACCCAACGTGATCTACATTAATAGTTCAAGTGTCCTTCAATACATTTGAATCTGGTGTTATATTAAGACACCACTTTTCGAGAAACGGTAGTTTATTGTACTTGTTACCGCTTTCACGTTACAACAGAAGAGAAGAGCGATACCCACCACGTGCACACTTATATATCCTGTTGTGAGTGCCCCGCTTGGGCACTCCCTAGCTAATGAGTGTTTTATACTTAACGAAAACTACTTACAGTGCTACCTAAATTATGTCGACACAACACTGGAATCATCTGTGACCTAAACTTCCAACAGCTTAGCAATATAACGGATTCAAGTCACCTCAGACAGAACGTAATAATCCAGTTTGTCACCAGAGCATCCTTATATGCGTCCACGACTTCAGCCGCAAAATTAGCCACTTCGAATGATTCACGCCCAATTTTTTTAAATTTCTAAAATTTTACTAACGTCTATCATGAACTGTAACTACCTATACATTAGAGGTGGGTAGCGGAGCTTTCAAGTGATCGTGAATGAACCGAATCGTTCATTGCCATGAACATGAAGGTGATTTCGGGTCTTTCGTTGTTTTACAATTGCTATTTGCATAGTCTATAAATAGCTAAACTATTCGTAAATTGGTAAAACTACAGATTAATCCGTAGGTTTGGTGATCACATGAAAACCAATCCAATATTGACCGTATATCATTTGACCCTAGAACGCGATTCACGCAAAAAGTTTAAAATCGACTGTTACTTACTTTATATATAAATTAGTGAATATTGCAAGTTTCTTTCTGATGAATTATTCAAAATGTTTCATGCAAATTCAAAATCTTATGCATCAAAAGAATTAGCTTTCTCTTCTTGTAACACCGGTTCATGCATTTTTTTTTTTTGCGCGAACTGAATTGGCGCGATGCCACGAGAGTGACAAAACGCTGTCAACTTTGTCAAAATTGCTTATGAAACAGAGCTTTTCTCATGGCCGCATCAAAAGTCTACACACTGACAAACCTTGAAAGACATAAAGCTATACCACATGACAGAAAAGTCTGTGAATATCGATCGATATTGTGTTTATAATATACTAAATAGAAACATGCTTTTTAGCAATACAGTGGAGCGCCGTTTATCCGGGTTTCTCGGGACTTGACCTCGCCCGGATAAGCAAATAACACGGATAATTAGACAAATGATATATTTTATCACCAATTCCTGATCAGGTTTTTAAAAAATTTCTTTTTTTATAAAAATAACCCAGTTTTATTAACTTCATGTTTTTCCTGTGAGAATATTTAAAATTTGCCATGAATTATAGTGTTATTTGTTATGACAATGTGCTCTTATAACCGCGTTTTCAAATATCCTCCTCATAACGCAATATTACCTTTGTATTGAACTGTCATTTCTCAACAGCACGGATAAACGGAAAGCCGGATAAAAGGTACCCGGATAAACGGCGCTCCACTGTAATTCCTTAGCACATTAGCACTGATGACAACTGCTCCATATAACTGCTTTTAAACGCTTTTTCGCTAACGACAAATTTTGTAACTTTTTGACAACTTCATTTCCTGGCTGCTCCAGGTTGTAAAATATTTACAAAACCTAACGCTTTGAAAAAAGTCGTCAGCATTTTGTCACTCCCGTGGCCTCGCGCTTAATGAACCGTACGGTTATGGTTCATTTGGCACATCTATACAGGTGTCCCCCGAGATACGACTGTATTTGGGACCGAAAAAAAGGCCCAACGCAAGGCGTAAGTCGAAAAGGTCGTATGTCGAATATCTGTCAATTTTAAGTTTATAACCGAAGTTGAAGAGTCGAAATCTATCATATCGTGTTTTTATTTGAAACAATGTTCGATAATGTATTAATTTTACACAAAAAATCGTTTACACGATATAGATATACAATAACGGGTAGTAGTGGAATCTTTGGAAATGTGTGTGTAACGGTTATCAGCTCAGAAATTCAAAAATATACATCAATTTCTTCTCGATGACAACTTTTCACTGTCAAATCAAAATCGTCGTATCTGCGAATCGTCGCAACTCGAGGGGGTCGTAACTCGGGGGACGCCTATACTTTACATTCATGTTTATTTTTCAAAGAATATCCGGGATAAGGTGACTAAAACTGATATGCAAAGAAGAATATTAAATATTAAAATTAAAATTGAATTGCGATTCCTAATATAAGCGAATACGACCTAAGTCAATATTAAGATAAATAAGTAAAGGTTTCCGGGATAGGTAAGTAAGTAAGTGTATCATGATGTGGCTTTGTGGTTTACTGGTAGATGGGGCGACTTTAGTATAGTCATGAGCAGCTTTGGTTCCTATTTGAACCATCCTCAAATAGCAACGAATTTTCATTACGGGTATCTGGTTGCCATAAGATCATAATTAGTGATATAATTTTTAAAATAACTATCCCATTTACCAAGTGGAGGCAGCACATACTGCCACAATCTTATTTGAATTTAAACAACTATAGTATCGTACCGAGCGTCTTTTCACAGTCCATTAACATCATTATTATTCTAGTTCCACCATAATCCATTTCATTGTTATGCTACTAAAAGTTCCTATTTAACGTTAGTGGATAAACAACCCATGCGGAATTGATTGCAGAGATGAAATTTTGACTACGAGCACTGTGTCTGTCAAATAATATGTTGCAATTTTTCTTTTTAATCCGAAACTTTACCTTCCATCTTAATAGTTGTGTATGTACACACCACACTACCTACATTAGTGTGAATGCAAAAGCAATCGGAACGATGTCTGATAAAGCAACACGGTCCTAGACACGTTGATAGTGTCATCGTTCTTTCGCCAGGGTGCATTGTATTCAACAGTGAGAGGGATTAAGCATTCTGAAGCATAGTATGTATTCACACGCGATCATAAGAAACCGTCGTTTCGGAAAGCAGCACTTTTGAGCTTATTCTGTTGTAGCACTGAAACATTTGTTCCATTAGCGTATGATTTTTTATTGGCTCGTCAACCTTATATTCATAAGCTAGAGCATATAAGCCGAAATGTAATCACATCAGATTCGTTACTGATTCAAGATAATTATAGTCATGCTAAGATTCATTTTAAACGGAATAATAAACGAATATTTTACAATATTCAGTAAATGAACTATGATTCAAATTGCACCATTTTTAAATTGTATAAAGCGTAGAGATGAAGGTAGCAAGCTGTGGTGTACTTTCTTTACAGATATTAACTTTTTGGGTTTTTGTCGAGTTTTGGCAGTTACGTTCTAACTGCAGTATACAATGATTTTGGTATAAATAAGGCAAATCTGACTGTAAAAGCAATAAAACAATAATACTCAAAACGAAATGGGTAAATGTGTATTTCATCGCCGCAGCTTATATTTTTAGTGTTAGTTGTTGCTGATGACTACCTTTACTGGGCCATTATTTTCGACAATCTGACATTAATTGCTCAACAAATAAAATTATTGAAACTGATTAAATTAGTTTTTTTCTAAAGCCAAAAAATCCATTAAAAACATTTTTCATGACAAAAACTAAAAAAGTGCCCATTAAAACTGTTTGGAAAGTTTGGAGCCCGTTATAGGTCATATTCAATATTATACTGTCATTGAAATCATTGAATATGATATGACCGATTAACTGGACGCCAAGTATTCCACACAAAAAATTTGACTGGCTCGGCGTCACTATATTTTTTTTTAGAATCCTTTCTGCAGAAGCCTCTACAGTTCATGTAAAAAGATCCTTTAAGCAAGTACGGGGTGATTCGCAATAAAACATAAAACATAATTGTTGTGAGCAAAACAAACCGCATACGAAATAATTTGCGCATCATAAGTAGTGAAGGATATTTTCAGGAATTAATTTATGATATTGTCAGTTACCGATGATGATTAGCTTTATTATTAGATTAGTAAAAAAAAAGAAGCAAGGAATATTGGCTCGCCTCCCCCCATAGTAGGAAGTCTCGGATACCTGTATGTGCCGGAAGGATCGGGTAGTTCGTTATGCCAAAACGATGATGTAATAAAATACAAATTCGATCTTTACATTATTCTTAGTAGTTAAGCCTATCATCATGCTTACATACATTACCACTGATAAAGAAACTGATTACTCTACTCTGCGTTACCTGCGTAAATTGTATACTGAAAAGCTCGGTATAGACTATAGATCGAACAACGATCGGCGAATAAAGTAATACTAGTGTAGCATTCATGCTATCGTACCCATTAATTTTTTTTTCTTTTGGCTCAACAACCGTTGCCGGTCAAGGCCTGCCTGTACCACACTACTTGTGGGATTGGCTTTCAGTGATTTATTGATCCCCCCCCCCCATAGCCAGTCAGTCCTACGTATGGCGGCAAGGTCCATTTGAGGCTTGAACCCATGACGAGCATGTTGTTAAGTCGTACGAGTTGACGACTGTACTACGAGACCGGCACCCATTAAATATATATTTAAAATAAATAAGGAAGACCTCCGAAGCAAGTCATGAATACGGAAAAGACTTTATCGTGAACAACAAATAGATCTTAAGCATAAGATCAGTTTTATGTAAACCCCCACCAGGAAAGCTCAACTTTTGACAAAAATTTGTTTTCCAAGCGCGTAACGTCTCAAAAAAGAAAGTTAGCCGCTTAAACATCAGGTTGCCAAATGTGCGCCAGCTTGTAAGTTTATCAGTACAGTAGGTGACCGCTAGCTGAGAGGTAAACAAGCTCCAGTTAACGAACAATGTTCGATAACTGGAGTGACGTTTCTATGGATTGATTGTTTTGATTGGCGTTGAGTGGAATAAACATACCAAACTTTTTTTTCATTTATGTTGATATAAAGTATAGTAATTCGTGTAATAACATAAATTAATAGCAAACGTAGGCAAAAGAAACCTAAATTTGTTTGAAAAATGCACATTTGCGACAAATTTCTCTTGGTGAGATTCCGGATGTTTCATGTTTTGACGTTTAAGTGTTCGTTAACTGAGAATCACTCCAGTTAGCGAACCTCCAGTTAAAAAGCACTCCAGTTAAAACACATCCATTTAGCGGTCACCTACTGTATAAATAGTCTCAGAAAAGACATCAAGTCAGTTAACATAAGATCGGACATAAGATCGTACATGTCGTTTCAACTTACTTATGAACAGCATTGTCCCCCACCCGTGGTGAGGCTTGACTGTCTCCAGCAAACGTACCGTGTACCAGCAATCCCCCAAATCCGAAAGTTTACGCATACTAGGTGGTATACCCTTCCAGTTCTCACGACCTGGAGTAATCGGAAACTCGACCGTTACCCGACGCATCGCCAATCGCTTCATTTAGATTGTTACGCAACAGAGTTAAGGTTCGATAGAACTTACCGCACCGATCACGAAGCGCTGATACGGCACTGCTCCAAGCCAGCGTTGCGAACAGCAACAGCTGCGCAATCGTCATCACCCAGCGTTGCGACTTACGCGGAAGTTCTTCCAGACTAGGTCAGCAACACTAAAATTTTAAATTATTTCGAACTACATACATCATTTTTTTCATTTTCATTCAATTCATGTTTTATTTTTCTTTGCAAGCTTTGCCAAACGTAAATGACATAATCCTTTTCCCAATATTTATAAAAAATAGCAAGTTCTCTGAAGTTTCCTCAAGTTTCGAGGCAAAAGAATATTATTAAAAAAAAAACCCAAAGATTAACAGAAAATATTAATGAAAGATCGTAGATATTATCATCGAGTCAGCATTAAATTATCACCTCGAACACACTAGCAAAAGTGATAAATTTAAACTTAAGCACAATGCCTGAGAACATGTAGCTGTTTTGATATAAAAATGAAGATAAAAAGTTTTAAATTTGTAACTTAAGTTCGAAAAAACATAATTAACCTTGTTTATATATTTTCTTGATTTGTCTTGTTTTGCGAAAAACATCCTCACTTAGAACCCGTTTATTTGTTTGGTTTAAGCCATAAAACTAGTATTATCGTGACTTAATTTTACTGTCAAAATTAAAAATAAAAGTGTCATGTAACAAAAATACTTTTTCGTAATTGTGGACACTAAATAAGCTATACATCTAGTATTAGCGTGATTTAATTTGACTGTCAAAAAAAAGTGAATAAAATGTGTGATGTAACAAAAATACTTTTTCGTAATTGTGAAGACTTTAAACTAAATAAAGAAGTATCTCGCCATGTTCTTTAATATGCCACATTCAGACTTTTTTAAAGCACTACATAAATTCAAGTTAAGTCAATATGTTTACTAATATGAACTTATAACCAAGAAGCTGAACAGTATTCCTGTGTTTTGATTTAAAAAAAAGCCAAACTGTCAATTTAAGTTTAGAAGAAACATAATTAAATTATCTTTTTCATAAATTTGCTTCACTGACATAGCGTTGTTGTTTGCTGCAAACATTTAGTGCTTTGTTTTAATATGTTTGGTTTTAACCATAAACCTACCAATATCGTTGATTTTATTTTATTATCAAAAATGTAAAATATGTGTCATGAAAAAAAAAACAACAAACTTTTTCGTTACTGTAATGTGTAAAACCCCAGCTTAAATTAAAGAAGTATCTCGCTAAGCGATTTCTTCTTAAACAAAAACGCTAAGCGATTTTAAAACACTACATAAATCAAGGTTAAGTCAATATTGGTACTAATATGAAGTTATGACTGTTACGTCTAATAGTTGAACACATGTGTTTTGATTTCAACTTAATATTAAGAAAACTGAGCTTAGTAAAAAGTATTTGAACTATCTTTGTTTTACATTTACTTGTTTGCTGTTGTTTTGGAAAACATCCTCACTGAGATATCGTTTAGAGCTTTGCTTTCTTATATGTTTCGTTTAAGCCATAAAACTAATATAATCGTGAATTAATTTGATTATCGGAAATGTAAAGTGTGTGTCATACAACAAAAATACTTTTTTGTTATTGTAATGATTAAAAACTAAGCTTTTGTAAGCTTAAATAAAAAAGTATCTCACTGAGCGATTTAATGTATCATGATCAGATTTGTCTAAAAAAAAACTGCACAAGTTAGGTTTAAAGTAATGCCACTCAAATAAACACGAAATGAAGTTCATATTTTCTTGCCTTTTAGGTAACTTTACACTAAATAGTCATCCGAGCACTAACGTAGGTCGCACGTTGACATTTTTCATCATCTGAATAAAGAAAACGATTGAAAGAAAACAAAAAAATAATACGATTTATACAGTGGATCATAAACTTACGTTTCCTTTTTACTGTTGCTCCCAATAATTCTGAACCGAAAACATGTCAACATTCTCAGTTTCAAATTTGTAGATCTCATCAAGGTTTGTAAGAACATACTCGTTGGAAAACGTATCGTAGGATGATGCACTTGGCGATTGTTCAGCATTTGAGGTACTGGAAATCTGATTGCCAGTTGGAGCAAATATTAACACAGTACGCATTTCTGCTGGAATATAATGTTTGCTACGAGGTTTTTGTATTACAGATGTTGTGTATCGACCGAATGCCTCTTGCTTCGGAATATTTGGGTACAGATACATGAGTTCACCAAGATCACAGATGCGATTTGCTAGGGGTCGAACGACAAGATCCTTCGCTGTAAATGGCTGAATGTGTAGAATCTGCTTTTGTCCGTTGTTGGATTCGTGCACCCAGGCAATGCTGATCCCGCCCAGTACACTATCCGTGAACCGCAACAGGAAGGTCCCCGGTACACATTTAGCCAGATATTTTTCCGCGGTAGACTTGTGTATGAAGCCGATAATGGTATTGTCAACCCATAGAATCTGTAGGTGATCGCGTATTATTTTCAGTGCGGCATAAACCCATTCCCAGAATGTATAGATGCATTCCGATGTGGTATTTTTGCAGAATTGGGCAAAGCTGATCATTTGGTCGTTCGACACTGAAAACGAAAGTTTATCCCTGTACGCTTTACGATACATGTATTGCATATTTTCATCGGTCAAACTACGACCTACCCGTGCACTAAATGTCCTGCTGATTGCTTCGACCAGTCTATTCCAGGGTATTAGATTCGGTACCTCGAATAGTTTGCGATCGGCTTTTGCAAATAGGTTGTCCCAGATAATGGTTGCCCATGCCAGTTGTTCCTGATTTACGTGTACTATTACCACTGCTGGAAGTGATAATGTCCACACGGTAACTGCCAGCTCTTCCTGTTCCAAAGTAAAACTTGACTGGAACAAAAGAGCAAACTTCTCGTCCACCACGCGTTTATTTATTTTCCTGCTGCCACGGTTTATCTTTTTCAGGCGCATGTTACTGAAGTTCGCAAGGAATTTATTGCTCAATTGGTACTGCAGATTCGCAATGTTATTCTCGATTTCACCAGATGAGCAATCTGCGGCAGCGTTCGTACTTTGAATTTGTTGTGCTTGACTCTCGGAAATGATGGACACCGTTACTTTCGGGTTTCCTATCTTCATAATGAGCGCATTGTCGATAAGCAGGCGAACGGTTGCACAAAAGCGTGTGTTCATTTTCATCACTTGCGGTGGTTGATTTTCGACTATGAATGCTTTATGTAGCAACAACTTTATGAAATTCATCACGTCTTTCATAACCTTCCACAGGTCTGAATTGATTTCTTGTGAGACATGTTCTCGTAACTGGCTTTTCATTGTCAAGTGTATCTGATCCTTCGTGTTCCACATGATCGCTGCTAAACTTTCATACCATGTTTGTATTTCATCCAGGCTGTACGCATTTGTCAAACGGACCTCCGGAAACATTTGACTTTTCTGCCATTCGAAGATATACTTATTATACACCAGGTTCAGCACCTCTTCGGCTTTTCGTATTGTCTTCTTGAATGCATCTACAAGACAACTTTGTCTCAGGCTATACCATTGAATTCGTTTGTTATGGCTTCGCTGATTTGATAGTCGCTGGACGTGATCTTGCCTTTGCACCAAATGCTCGCATTCCTGTATGAGTTGGTGGGTTTCCTTCCAATTGTTTCGCTCCATTACCTGAAGCTGCTGTAACCCATATAACACATCTGTCTGTTGCCCATCCGATGAAGTTTGCGCAATCGTATATTCGGTTTTACAACCTTTTTCGCAATTTGGTTGTATTTGGTGTAAAAGGCTCAAATATAATTGAGTCAAATTTTGAAAATTTTGGTCTCGAAGCATAATGGCCGACCTGCAGAGAAGACATTTCCTCTTATTTGGAAGATTGGCTGATACTTGGTCTACTTCATTGACGAGAGCAGTGAAAAACTTGGCAGCATCAAGTTCATACATCGATTGCATGTTGTTTGTATAAGTTGGCGCGTTGTGCAAACTATCTTTGATCCAATTTCCCAGATGCTGTCGTATTAACACGGGATATTTCAAATCATTTAGGAAATGGAACTGCTCTAAAATACAAGGCGGAAGTTGATGCAACCGAGTCTCCATCCTCTAGTGCCGCCAAGAGAATGCACGTTGACTCAAATACACTGTATTGTGGCGAAAAGGGAAAGATTAGCAAAAAACACGCCCATGCTGTGTCGAATGGTATTACTCTACCTGTCACACTTTATTCCTAATACTTTTTCCACGTACAAATTCTTGTTCACTTTCGATCCGTTCTTCACTTGCACAGAGCAACTTGTAGAAGGAAATAATTTTTCTGTTAAAAATCTTTTAAATTATATCATATCTGTAAGTAGCCATACGAGATTTAATCTTTTCCGTATCTAATACGTCTCACGCATCTAGACGCGCACGCACATTGGTGTATTTACTATCGGTGCCGCTGTAAAGAAATCTATTGGGCAGGCTTAGAACTGTCAACTTTGATTTGTGTTTATCTTGTTTTTACAGGGGTTTTCAATTCATCTCAAGACCGTAGGACATTTTGAAGTTATCTTAAGGCCGCCACAGACACATCTGAAATTGCGCATTGTAACACTCTCTTTTTTCGATTTTGAATCAACCGTCGGCGAGCGAAATTCTAGGACCAAAAATACATGGCCCAGATTTTCTCGGCAGCAGAATTCCGCCTGCAGCAAGGACCGTAAAGATATCAGGTCAAGTTATAAGCCCGTTTTGACAGCTAGGAGGAAGAAGAATCGACGAAGAAAACTGACAGTTAGTTTTCCGAGTTTGGCGAGCGCTTCTTGTTCTCGATGGAAAATTTCCATGTTAAATCACGGGCTGTGTTCTAATAAACTAAAATATTCACCCAAATTGATCTCCACCAAATATTGACCATGCAAAACGTAAACAATCCATCAATACATATGCAAGCGGAAAACCATCTGTCAAAATCGGAGCCCAGGGGGGGGATCGCCAAAAGCGCTATAACTACACCTCATTATACATTCCACCTTGGCCTGCAGATAAATCTATGGATATGACAGTTCGGAAAAGTTGCCGCTGACAGTTTGTACGTGGGTTTGACAGCAGACGGACTTCCGCGGCCGCAAAGTTCAGGTCCGTGTATTTTCGGCCTAAGGCCCGTGTCTGTGCTCCATCGGATGCGATTTTATCGGAAGGCCTGTCAAAATTTTATATGGGATTTGACAGATAACGTCGGACGTGCGATTTCGTCGTACGACGGAATCAAAAAATTTTGATTTCGTCGGACGCCGCATCCGATTTTATCTGTCAAACTAAATGTGTGGTGTTTTGTAGGAACAATCTCAACTTAATTTTTCATAATCGTTATATTATTAAAATCATCCAAATAATCGCAATATTATACGAAAAAGCGTTTGACAGCACGTGCGATAAAATCGCATGCGATGGAGCACAGACACGGGCCTAAGGCCGCTGTCAGACTCACCGAAAACATCTTCAAAACCAAAAAGTGTGTATACCAGGTGGTCTCGTCCCATACAAATTGCCAACTAAATTCAGAAACAAAAAAAGCTCCTTTTGACAGAATGGGTGAAATTAATTTGCACAGGAACGGTTCGCATTTCTTCGCAACATATACGTATTATACATTGGTGTCCTCATCGACGACATTATTTTGATACAAAAATGGATTTTAATTAGTTCAGATTTGGTTTAGCATACAATTAGAAATATTTTACGTGTTTTTGAAGGTATTTTATTGAAAGAACGAAGAGTTTAAGCGTGTTAGGCTGCGGTCTAATGTTGTTAAGCGCAACATTTTTGCTCGGAAACATCCCAAATAGCCAGAATTGCTTAAGCAGCTCATTTTGGCACGCTAAAGATCGCTGCTCGAATTCGCCTTTTGCAGTAGTTAAACAGCACCAAAATTCTAGGTGAGTCTTTCAAACAGCGCTTAAGCAGCTTCCTTATGCTACGGTGCGGGGATTATTTTTCTTTGTGTTTTATTTTCAAGCAAGGGTCATCGATGAAATAAACAACAGGATTTGTTTGTTTGTGTTCATGTGTATATTTTTAAATCCTAAATATTCATGAATTATACAAAATGTCACACAATTTACTGTACAATCACAATCACTTCACTCAATATTCCTTCTTCAATTAACTAATCTAACTTGTGCAGCAGCAATGAGATGATTGACGGCGTCAGACTTTGATAATTTGACAAGAGCCACTTTGTACCGATGTCATGCATTAAAAAGCTATAAAGTTCCACCAAGTTCGGTACGCTTTCTTAACAAGCCTTCAAGTTCCATCATGAACCCTACACATAGTGCTAATCAGCCGCAAAGTTCCAAAGAGTACCATGTGCCTGTTAAAAAGCTCCATAGTTCCGCAAAGTACCGTCTATCTCTTAATCAGCCACAAAGTACGACATCGGAACGATTTTTCGTTAAACAGCCCCAAATCAGCTATGGAGTACGAGCAGGCTATTTGGGATATCGCTGAGGTGGTCTATGAATGTTGCTGGCAACATTTCGCTTTGACATTGTTTAACGTCAAAAATTTGCCAATTAACAGCTCAGAGTTTATTTTTTATGAGTCACTTGTTGAATAAAGTGTTGAAAAAATAATATATATAGGCGGTCCCCGAGATACACGGTTAATGGGGACCTTTTGGGGAGGCGGTCCCCGAGATACACGGTACCTCGTATACGCGGATTCGGAGATACGCGGTTTTCCAATTTGACAGTTCTTTGAGCAAATTTCACTGATATGACACATCCATTGTGACATACCAAATAATTTCCGTATTGATCGAATGTGAAATACCATTTCAAAAGGTTAAAAACTGTTCAATTCAGTAGAAACATATCAAATAATCAATTTGGTAGCTAAAACAACCCCCTACTTGCAAAATTGCACGAAAATTAGGGATATTTTGGCTGGAAATCACGAGATTCGACTTACGCGGAAATTCGAGATACGCGGTATTTTGCGGCCGTTTTCGGTCCCCATTAACCGTGTATCTCGGGGACCGCCTGTACTATATTTGAAGAGTTTAAAAGTGATAGATAAGAATTCATGTTCATGAAGTAGTTATGGTCAAATGTTATGGTGTAATGTTTGTACCATGGTCGACCTGAGTTCAATTCCATTTTTATTATTTTTTTGATGATTTAAAGTTTTATTTAATTTTTTAAAACATCCAGCTCGAATAACTTCAAACCCATTTACTCATTGTTAGAAATGCGTGTTTAATAGTTAAGCTGTTATTTTTATTGTTTTATTTATTTCTTTTAATTCATTTAGTATCAACACCCCTCATACAACCAAACCAGTAAATAGCACGATAATGAATAATAATATGATGGCGCAACTGGCAAAGTGATTCGAAGTAGAACTAGCGATGTGGTTGGTAGCATCAAGGATGAAGCATGAGCATGAATTGGAACATGAGTGGAGGGAGTGATTCCGAATTTTCATTTCTATTTTTAGCTCTTTTTTGCATGGGTTCATCTTTCACGTGTGTTCACTACCCCCAAAAAGGATCTGTCCCAACCCAAATAGCCAGAATGGCTTCAGCAGCTCATTTTGGTACGCTAAAGATCGCTGCTCTAATTCGCCTTTTGCAGTAGTTAAACAGCATCAAAGTTCTATGTGGGTCTTTCAAACAGCGCCTAAGCAGCTTCCTTATGCCACGATGCCAGGGATTATTTTTCTTTGTGTTTTATTTTCAAGCAAGCGTCATCGATGAAATAAACAACAAGATTTGTTTCGTTTAAACATATATGTCATCGATGAATAAACAACAAGATTTGTTTCGTTTAAACATATATGTATATTTTTAAATCCATTGTATTCATGAATTACACAAAATTTTACACAATTTACTGATAATTCACAATCACTTCACTCAATTTCATTCTTCAATTAACGAATCTAACTTGTGCAGCAGCAATGAGATTATTGCCGGCGTCCGTCTTTGACACTTTGACAAGAGCCATCTCGTACCGATGTCATCCATAAAAAAGCTATAAAGTTCCACCAAGTTCGGTACGCTTTCTTAACAAGCCTTCAAGTTCCACCATGAACCCTACACATAGTGCTAATCAGCCACAAAGTACGACATCGGAACGATTTTTCGTTAAACAGCCCCAAATCAGCTATAAAGTACGAGCTGGCTATTTGGGGTATTTCGTTGGTCTTTTCGGGGATAATTCGTTAACGAATTATACCCGAAAAGACCAGCGAAAACCAGCGTGGTCGAGAGCTTGGGGTGTCAATTCATACACCCGATCACCATGACCTAGGTAGGAATAGAGTGCGGGCGTTCGTGCGGAAAAATCAAAATTGTTTGATTCTGACCGTATTAATCAAAGTGTATGAAGATCAGGTGGTCTCATAGCCTGTTTTTATAGCAAAAGTTGAACGTCACTTTTTGACAGCATAGGTGAAAACATTTCCTCAAACAAGCTTTCTGATGACTTGCCTAAACAATCTTAAAATCTTCGTTATTTGCATTGCAATACTTGAAAAGCACTCAAAATATTTCTTTTTGTAAGCTTAACCAAATCTGAACTAATTAAAATCCATTATTGGATCAAAATAATGTCGTCGATGAGGACACCAATGTGTACTACATATGTGTTGCTAAGAACAAAGCAAACCGTTCCTATGGAAATTCATTTCACCCATTCTGTCAAAAGGAGCTTTTTTTGATTCCAAAATTAGTTGTCAATTTGTATGGGACGAGATCACCTGGTCTTCATACACTTTGGTATTAATACACGATGCGCAATCTCAGATTGCGCATATATTCGTTTTATCAAAACATATGTCATTTCGCGTAGCCAACCCTGAGCTATAAACGTCATTTGCATACAATTTCAGATTGCACCAAGATTGCGCATAAATTTTAAAGATTATATGTCCGAGATATATATGTATATATATTTTTTGACAGATAAATATATCAAACCGATCCGTTTGACAGAGAAATATATGCGCAATCTGAGATTGCACATCGTTTATTGCTACGGTGACCGTAGTAATAGACGATGCGCAATCTCAGATTGCGCATATATTATCTGTCAAACGGGTCGGTTTGATATATTTATCTGTCAAAAAAAATTATATATCTCGGACATATAATCTTGAAAATTTATGCGCAATCTTGGCGCAATCTGAAATTGTATGGAAATGACGTTTATAGCTCAGGGTTGGCTACGGGAAATGACATATATTTTGATAAAACGAATATATGCGCAATCTGAGATTGCGCATCGTGTATTAATACGGTGACGCATGCGGTTGGAATCTGTCACCCGTTGCGGGTGTCAAATTCCATACATTTTCAAAAACGCACGCACGCCCGCATCAGCGATTATCGCTACCTTAGGCTGCGCTCTGGCTCCAATCGAACAAGACATCCGACTCGAACAAATCCATATAAACATATGGAGGTGCACTGTCAGACACAAACAAACAAACAAGACAAACATGTCAAATCCCATACATTTTTCATGTTCGATGTCGTGTTCGATTGGTGCTAGAGCGCCGGGTTAGTTTATTCGGCAACCCGCTGCGCAAAGCGACGGAAGGCGTTATGGCGTTCTGAGAATTTTATCATGCCTTCCTTTTCTCTCCAACGGCAAATTTGTCAAGCAGCTCGTCGAGCTACCCGTCCCTGGCTCCGCCTCGTACCCCTCGCCTGAACGCGCTGCCGTAGGTTTGGATGTGTTGGTGCATCAGACGGCCAATCGCTGTCAGCCGTCGTCCGTGCTTTTTCGCTCCATACCGCCATCTCTTTCTCGCGTGTGGTCAATGCTCGCGAGCTGTTGTGGCGGCTAAAAATGCCGTTAACAAACATTGCGGCGATGAAGTTGCATTTTCACAAATCAAACCAAAAATCGCAATGAGTTCAAACACTGCAATATAAAAATGACTAAGGAATCGCTAGTTTACGCAGGAGGGTTTGCTGTGCAACGCGCAGAATCCTAATCCGAATTAACACGTTCAGTCCGGCGCTGATTTTCATGAGCTTACCGTTCCGCCGGCATCTAGAACGCAAGCTGATTGTGGAACCGGTATACTGGAAAGTTCACTGGCAGTCCCTGGGGCCTGCCATCGTGCTGAACGTGTTAAGCAGTAAGCATAGCACTAAGATTTTGCTTTCGCCTGTTGCAAAAACTGTTACCCGATTACATAGATATGCTAAGCATCCTGCGCATGGTTGTGAGTGTGCGTGTGTATGCAAAACTGTCGCCGAATGTATGCTCTTCCGGAATGTTATGATCCATAGGTCAAAGAAAGGATGGTGTTCATGAAAGGCGGAAAGACGAATTGAGGCCCCTGTAAATGGTAACTGATGACCGGGAGGAGGGGGTACTGGCACACAGCTGTTGGGAGATAGATTGAACATTATACTTAAATTGCAGGCGGATGGAGGGGGGATGGATGGATTGAACATTATACTTCTCTAGCCACGGGGCACCAACGACCATCTTTCCGGGGGCCGTTGTCGCTAATACTCTGTCCACTTGTAGACATACGACATACTACAGACTAGAAATCTTCGGCGACCGCCTAGTCCGCCTACCGTTAGATCCACCGCTGGTTCATGACGGTGTTTTTTTCTATCGTGGAGGTGCATCCTTCCCCCTGCCTGCAGCGTATGCATCGAGCAGGAGACAGTGTGGCAGTATGCAAGTTGCCCGCTGGATAGGAGCGGTCCCGCGGCACCGCCATCATTCCGCACATCTTAACAGCATGCCCGTCATGGGTTCTAACCGCGTATGAACCGTCCGCCGTAGCAACAATCCGGCTACGTGGTATTCAAGTCCTGAAATGGCCGGCATGATCGCATAGGCTATTACCCCAACAATAATAATAATAATAATAATAAGAACTTAGCATAGCAGTTTACACCTGGGGAAGAGTTTGTCTTGACTTTGTTGCTGCCGGGCTACCGCTGTGACGCAACAAATGCACGGAATGCACTCTACCAAAACATGAACCTACCGATCCGAACTCATTCCAAGGCATTGCCGGCAATCGGCGTCATGATAACGACTACAAACCAACAAGCCACCAGATTCTGGACGGACAGGTGCAGCACCATACGCGCATCATAATAAACAAATCCAGAAACCTCTTTTGTATGGATTCAATTAAAAATGTTGTTTCCACTTGCGTCCGCTAGCTGAATTAGAAAGAAATGTGCTTCATATCACACGCACGTTTGCTTCGATCGTGTTTCTTTTTAACACCTCCAACAGCAGAACCGATCGCAAAGATGCCAATGCCAATGGTTGTGTTGTCTGTCAGGTAGCGAGATCGAAAATGCATGGACTTTGATTATGCGTACATTTTCATTCGCTGCGGCTACAAATAGTTATGGGGTTTCCAAACGCACACACACAACACACAAACACGCGCGCTCAAACTCACACACACACACACGCACACATGCATGAACGCGCGCACGCCAGCACGCACGCACTCACGCACACTCACGCACGCCCGCACGCATGCACGTACGCGCGCACGCGAGCACGAGTGAACGGTCACTTTCGCCGCGCTGTGTGTGTGCGTGTGTGTGACAAGACCCGAAAACGCGAGACAGATTTCGGCACATTAAAAAATATATTTTATTGCCACTATACACTGTGCTACATGATGCTTAGAAGGTCGTTGAAGCGTCAAACATGTTCAAATTAAAAAATATTAGATTAGTGTTAGACGTTCTCCTACGCTTGTTTTAAATAGGCTTCTTCACCCTCAATTGGCAGGGGCATCGAATGGTCTCATCAGCAGCGGCACGAAATAAAATAAACAATCAATAAACCGATAATGCTTTGAATCCCAATCCAGCTTCTCCCACAGCGTCTCAAGGTCACACACAAATTAATAAATGCTAACATCCACCAATAACAATACACAACCGCAATGCACATATGAGTATCAACGCATACACCGCAACAGCCAATCAGCTGGCGGCGGAAGGCACGGGCAGAAGCGCAAGTAAGGCAAGGCAGGGTGAGGGAGGGAGAAGAAGCGGACGAAAAATGGGCGCCAATATTTTTAAATTTTTTTACCGTTTTTTTTTTTTGCTCCGCCGCCACAAATAGTTCGTCCATTTCGCCAAAAGATGGCGCTAAACTTGCTCGACCCAGCGCAGGAATCGCTGAAGTCCAGCGCGGGGATCGGGCCAAAATCTGCGCTGGCCAGCGCAGATTTTGGTACATTTCCTGCGCTGGAAACTGCTCGAATTTGCGCAGCGGGGGAATTGATCAATACATGCAAGTAATTGCAAGCAAGAATAAAACCCCTCAAAATGTTCAGCGGGCTTATCTCTGCGACCGTTATTCCCCAGTATTCCATACATTTTGTAGGAAAAGTTATACTTTTTCATGTTAAAACTTCAATAATTTTAGTTGTATTGAAAAATAAAATTTCTAATTTGATACAAAGGTATGGACATTAGTCTTATTTACTTTGATGAACAGACGCTAGTTGAAAAATCCTGCTTACTATTTAAATTATTATTTTTAAGTTCGACAACTCACTTCTTCGATGGAAGTCTTTAGTTTTGTTTTCTGATATTACTTATCATTACTTAATTATGAAATACATGGATATAAATTTTATTCATACATTTTCATGTAATTATTATTACATTTTTTTTCCTTTTTTATTGTTTCATAGTAATTCGATCTCTCTTTTCTCTGTTCGTGTTTTTTATGTTAATTGAAATATGAGAAGGATCTTGAACATTTCATAAAATTAAAGAAACATTTAATATATTTGAATCGTTTGATTCAAAATATAAAAAAACCTTATTTAAAAAACTTTTTTTGTTATAAATAATAAAACGCATTAGTCACAATCGTGAATGAATTTCTTTACTAATGTATTTAATAAGGTGCAGTATCAAAGACATGCATATGAAAAATAACCAGTTGTCATAGATCACAAAATATTTTCAAAAAAGGTAAATGAAACCTTAAAATTCTAATTTCTTCATTAAAGTAAATAAGACTAATGCCTTAATCTGTATACCCAACCCAACACAAGATAGGCCGGAACACAAGAATGCAGCGCGCGCCCGCAAGCTACGGTTAAGGCAAGAAACCCGTCAGAACGTGGAGAGCTACAGACGACTGACTAAACAGTAAACCCTGCTCTTCCAGGCCAAGCAGCGCCATTTTGAAGAGTCAGATGAACAGGTGCTGGAGTGGATAGCCCAGTCGAGGGACACCCGCTTATTATACAGGAGATTGAAGGAGGTACGGAGGAAATCTGGAAGGAAATCTCCAGATAGATGAGTGGAAGGTGATCGAAAGGTGGAAGTGCTACTTTGAATGACACCTGAATGGAGCAGATGCAGCTAGTCTACAAAAAGAGCGACAGGCTGAATTGCTCGAATTGCCGCCTACAAGATCCTGTCCCAGATCCTATTCTGACTTACGCTCCTTGCTAGAAATTTCGTCGGCAGCTATCAAGCTGGGGTTGTTGGTGGCAAATCTCCCACCGTCCAAATTTTTATTCTACTCCAGATCCTCCAGAAGTGCCGAGTGCGCAAGATCATACACCTCCTGTTCATCGACTTCAAGGTGGCCTACGACACCATACCGACCGACCGGAATAAGCAATGGAACATTAGAAATATCACAGGGGTCTGAGGGAAGGTGACGGACTCTCCTATATGCTCTTCAACATCGCCCTGGAAGGTGTCATTCGAAGCGCGGGGCTAGACAATGACATCTGTGACACGATCCTCTACCGGTCTCTCCAATTACTTGGCTTCGCGGATAACATCGACATCATCGGGAGGACAACGACGAAGGTGTGTGAGGCGTACACACCACTCAAACGCGAAGCAGCAAAAAATGGATTGAGAATCAATGCGACGAAGACAAAGTGCTTGTCGGAGACTCACACCATCTGAGAAACAGTCGGCCTCAGCACAATTTTTTCGATAGGCGCTCATGTAAAACTGACAGTATAACTATTTCTTTCATACTCTTACATGAAGTCGATTGCCATCGAATTCAGTATTTAGTGTAGGCAAACAATTTTTTTATATGTAACAAACTATTTTTATCACCCAAAATATTGAAAAAGAACCAAAACATTTACCAACTTGCTTTCACATAACATTTTTCAAAATCATTAACCTTGATTTATGGCATTTTTCTGATATTTGATAATTTCCGCAGCTCAATGCGTCGCGGATTTTTCCCCATACAAAGCGGAACGATCGAATTTTTGTAGTATAGTTCATTTTGCTCTTGAGTGTCATGGTATACCAGTTTTCAAAAAGACCAGTAAAATGAACATCTTGGCGGTGAAATGAGTGTCAAATGACATCAAAATGACAGCCGGATCGATCGATTTTTTTCGATCGAAAAATTGTGGTGAGGCCGAGTGACTTTTTGTTACCGTATCAGGATAGTCAGTCCTACGTATGGGGGCACGGTCTATTTGGAGCTTGAACCCATGACGGGCATGTTGTTAAGTCGTACAAGTTGACGACTGTACCACCAGACCGGCCCCAATTATTATTATATTTATTATTAATTATTCCAATCTCTCATTAGCTTGAGCAATAATCAAACTTAAAGAAATGCTCAGTGTTAATCGAACGTGTCGAATTTATCAGAAACATGACTGATATTGCTCGTTATGCGAGATTTTACTCGTTTAAATTAGTATTTCCTGAGCATTTACATTTGCTCGTTATGTGGGGCACTCATAATGAGGGGTTTCACTGTATGTTCAAATGAGCATTTTAAAAGCATTAACCACTTTGATGGTAGGGCCATATGATTCAAAGCGGTTTCCATTAGCCATTTGATAGCAAATTTGTCGATTTCAGGAGATCATATTCGATCAATCCTTCCGGGTATCTGAAAGTTTGTCTTGGGAAGAATCCAGAATAGGTTAGTGATACCACTAATGAGCTATTGTAAAATTAGGGAAATCGAAACAATTGTAGTATGTTATGAAAATAAATAATTATATATGTCATAAAAATAAGTAAATAAACAACAATAGCCAAGTTTAGAAGAAAATATAATTGATGTTTTGCAGTTTTCAATAAAGCATACTCGTTGTTTTGCGTTGTACAGCTTCATTGTTTGTATTAATGTGATCTTAAGAATCGTGTGTAGTATAGCAATGCGATGCAGTGAAAATAAGTTGCAAAATTTGCTGTTCCTCTTTTTATGATAATTGATGTGTGTTTTTGTTTTAAATAGATGAGGGTTTCATATTAGATTGAAGAAAAACTTACACGGATTTGCATTTTTAGACGTATTTAGTCTACCTAATCATAAAACGACACAATCGTAACGACGGCCAAGACCAAAGTCCCATTTGCAATCTTCGTTAGATGAAATAAGAGTACCGAATCGCATGCTACGTTCCATTACTTATTCAGGGCATGTCCATTTATCGCCAAAGTCCAGTTCGACTGCTGAACGTCATCTGTCGGTTCTGTATCCGGGTCTCCCTTAGCATATCAGCTCATCCCAAACTTACTAAGCGACTGGTATGCGGACAACATGAGCCCTTTTGTACGGGATAACAGCATTGCTAGAAAAGTTTACGTGTATCAACGCACCGTATTCCTCGTGTGTGCTGTGAACTGCGGGATGCCGGATGCAAATTCTTCTCTCGGAACGAAACAATCTCAAAACTTCGTTTCCGGTACCTCATCTACGCAGGGCTTTAGCGCACATGAGTATGCATGCTTGCGTACGACAACGGAGGGAGTCGCAATTGCAAGAGAAAAGCAAAGCAAAATGCAATTAAAACCGGCCGGGCTGGACAAGTTTGGTCGAAATATTGCCACATAATAGCATCAAACTCATCACAAACCGTTGCAGGATTGAGGAAATGGTTTGGCGATGCATAGATTAAGGGAAAATTGCATTGTGTTTTATCGATTGAAACGTATACCACATGCTGGAACTTGTGCTGCGACATTTTATCATAAATGCAGTAGAGACAATGGTTTAAAGAACCTGCTAGCATAGTGTACGTGAATGTTGCGTTGCAAAATCATAAAGTAACTCTCAGAACATGTCACTTGAAACTGCAATCTTACAGCAAAATTCGGAAAGCTTTAAGTAACGGTATAAGGGAATGAAAAAAAATCTTCAACGAATTTAGCAACACTAGGAGTTCATTTCATCTTGTGTTTAAAAAAGTGTACAACGCACAAAAAAGGTCTTTTTAATGTATTATAATAATTTATTTAATACACCAGTGGAAATGTGTTAGCATGATAACTGCATTGTTCATCTTCCTTATGAAGAGTTCCTTTTGAGTTATCACTTTTTTTGTTTATTTTTTAGAGGCTTTGGGCCGATTGGCCTCATTCGCCTCTTTATTTATCACCTTTGCTGTCATGTAGGAGTATATAACTAAACCTAAACTTGTTAGTATCAAGCAATCATGCTGGTAGACTTTGTATTTCAATGATAGTAATAAAACTTGTCGAGTTTAGTAGTTTATAGCACAGATCCTCCCCGATATACGTTATAAATGTGAACCGGAGGCAATAGCACATCTCGAATATAAGCGGCAAATTTCGAGGTTTTCAAACAAATTACAGCCTCGTATAATTTAGTTTGAAGTGGAAGGTTTTAACCACTAAATTAGTTATTTGATCTGATTTCAACTGATGATTATAATATTGCAAAATTTAAAATTCGATCAAACTAGAATTTATTTTGTCTCTGACATTTGATGTATCAAATCAGTACAATTTGTTCGAAGAACTGTAAAAGAAAATCGCGTATATCGAATATGGCGTATATCGGAGAATAGCTGTATAAATAGTAAAAAGAATAACTGTATATAGCAGATAGTAAAAACTATGTAGTTAATGGAATATGTTTTACATGCAAAAACTTTCCAATTTGAAACATTTTTAACACATTTTAAGGTAGCTGAAACTTTCCTATAATTTTAAAACTATAAATATTTTATTACTTTCCTACAACTTACCTTTTTTGAAGCTGTTTGCGTTTTTTTTTTTTGATTTCTAAACGTTTAGTTCTAATTTAAGAAAAAATGTAAATATCTTACCCAGTAATCTTTCGATAAATAAAAAAAAACTTAATTTTTCGATTCATTTCATTGAACTGTATTTCAGCTTTTTTTTCGTTGTTACTGTATTGTATATCGTACCTTTGGATCAATTGGATGCTTCTTTTGTATAACTACACTTTCACAATCAGTACAATTATTCGTTGTTGTACTGTTTGGGACACATAACGTTTGTGGTTTTACATAGCTCGTCCGTGAATGATTCTATTGCTAAGGTTTTTTTCATCTGATGATGATGAAATAAATAATATTTTCATCTTTAATCATCTTCTATGTTTACATTGTGCTTACCCCAGATGTTTTGTCTTTTTTTATTTTGGGTCTATATTTTTTAGATATGATAATTTCAAGCTTTTTCGAAATTTCATAATTTTGGTTGAAATGAATCCATGCAGCAAATGTAATGGGATAGAATTAAGATTTTCTCCATTGCACAATCGGTGCTTTGTATGCATGCAATTGTACATGCACACATACAGATAACGTTTATATTACTATAAAACTAGGAGATTTTTACAGTGCCTTTTACACAATTTGAGCAATCGTTTATGTTCACACAACTACCCTTACGATGCTTTTGGCTTGTGTTCAAAATGATATGGCACGTCTCATATTTGGAGAAGCCGCTCGGCTTGTGCAAGCGCACGAGTCTACCGTTTTCATCTATGATAATTTTCAAAAACAACTCGACAAAGAGCTTTCGTTCGTCACAGTCAGGTGAGCTTCGCGGTATGTTAGCAAAGTGGTGTATACACAAACGGGTAAAAATTTTCTGCTGGGGTTATATTGTTTCAATGATTATAGCATGAAACGTGTAAAGCACGCTTTCAAAAAGTTTTACTTCAGACGTCGTTTAATATACATCTCGTCAATCATTAAGTATACAGGATGACAACAAGCTTGACTTGAGAAGAATTTTCTGTACTGCCGTTAAGTGGTTGATTCTGCAAATCCGGTAGCGAACCGTTGTTGAACAATAAAATGCTGGCTTCTGCTGCTTGACCCAGGTTATAATCTAATCCAGATTGGGGCGTGATGTTAAGCTATGTAGTATGCAACTCTCTTAAGAGTTGAATAAATTCTTAAAAACGTACTGTACAGCGTACGCCAGGCACACAGCTTGAAAAACAAAGTTTAATGGAAGTTTTTTGTTTTTGTTTTAGTTAGAAAAAAAACTGCATGTTATTCTAATTTTTGTTCGGCAATATGTTCGGTAATTAAATATGTATAAGCTCCTATCTTGAAAAGCTGTAGTCAAATGCAAATCAAAACGAATATTTGCTAACATACTACTTAAGCGAGCTGTAATTTACTCCGTGTCAAAGCTTTCTTTGCGTCTTTGTTGTTTGAATCTAAAAAATAATAAAATAAATACGGCAAAGCCCTCAAAATTGTTAATCAGATTTTCGTTTCATTATTTTCTTTGTTAGAGTAAATATGCATTATTTTTGCTGGAATGTTAACATGGTTTTGATTTGTTTTTCTTTTGTTCGTTCTTATTTTGTAGCATAGCTTTACCTATCCTTTGTGATAGCTGTAATTGATCTCTCCTTAGTGGTCCCATAACATAAATTATTTTTACATGAGAACGAAATTGCTATCTCACATATCGTCTTTTGTGCGTATGATGATGCAATAGTCGGTTATTTTCAGTTGCTGTAAAGATTGTAAAATCTTGTTTTTGGGCTGACAGTTTCAGTTACCTTGATTGCAACTGTAACGTGGAAGGAATATACGTTGCAAAAAGATCTATTTACACATGTTTCTGAAGGACTGAGTTTTTGTATATGAAGTTCTATCTTCTAGCTGGATTATTTCAGGATAATAAAATGATTATGTCAATTGTATTTCTGTGGAATGTCTGGAGCGCAAGTACATTGCATGCATCTGGTGTTTGGCGCAACAACCCTCTTTGATCTAGGCCTGATCTTAGCCATATGTGTTTATCTTCTGAGAACAGGGTGGTCAGGAATATCAGTATTCGGTTTCCTTTCCTGATTTGAACCCACAAAAAGGGTATGTTGTTACGTCGCACATTGGTATGACGAGGTCGACTAACTACACGTCTTTGAAAGTATCTGTGTTGGCAATGGTATATGTAACATCATTTGAGTTTGTTTTCATGATTGGTAAAGACAGTGGCTCTAGCGAGTAATGGAAGTGATGTGACGAATGATAAATGGACATTACCAAGCTGACGAGCATAAAATACTTTAGGATCAATTCTGTTTAATACACTTACAAGATTTAAGGGAAGATTGTTATAAGCTGGAACGATAACTCTTTGGTATCGCGTTCGTATATTTTCCCATTTTCTCTAGCCGCACAGTTTCGTAGTGACCCTTATTGTAAATGCATTTAATATATTACACTAACCATGTCAAGCACTTCCATACTATTTGCCATTTGTTGTAATTAATTTTTGTGGCTTCAGCTAGAGCGTTGTTTGTTTCCAACTAAGCTTTAATCAAAGTATTGGGTAGTTATTTTCATGGCAAAAGTATTTATCTACATCATTTACCTAACTGCATATGAAATTCTATTGTGTTTCATTTAGAAATATAAAAATTCCTTGTCAATTGAATCAATCTATGTTTGATTGTGATTGTATCGATAAACACGGCAGCGGAACAATGATCAAATCAACCAAAAAAAAAAAACAGCGAACATAGCGGTGGCGCTTATTCTGTTCCGAAATATATGAAACACTATTGTAAGAGCACCACATGGTTGTCCCTTAAACTTCTTAGTATGCAATTTTGTTGACATCGTAATCGAAACAACTGTCTCATTTGTCCATAACTCATGATAAGGTCTGGGAGTACGTGCTGTGTATGAACTGAACTTAATTTACTAGATTAATGGCAAATTGAAATTGAGTATCGTCGATTGCATGCTTGAATATTCTGTTGCCCATAAATTAGTGGTTGCTGTTGATAATATGTTTCCATACCTGCGGTTCCATAACACACAGTGCCCCGGTGAGGAAATTCGGTGGATTTTTGGTGACTCCGACGGTGTAGTAGTACGGCGAAACGGAAGTGACGATGCTCGGCGTACATGCGAATCCATGTAGCGAGTTTTCAATGATTCATTGGAATGGAAAGTGGAAGATACGCAAATCATACCACCGATAAGGCAGCGTGATACAACGACGGCAGTAGGTGTGTGGTAATTAATACGATGAAAATGGAAAGTGTCCATGATTTATGTAAATGAGTGCCTGTGATCGTACTAGCATCGCTGCTGCTCAGCAGTCCCTTATCTAGCAACCCGGCACCGTGGACGGCAGGTTGTGCGGATGGCTCCAGTTCCATATCTAAGCAAGTGGGAGAGTGCAAGAAAAAAAAAAAACACCCCAAACCATGTGGGGGTTTAAGAGAAGAACATAGAAACAAAATGTGAGAACAAATCATGTAATTAATGGAAGTAATTTCGTGGTTTGGATGTGTTTTTTGCATTATGTTGGTTTTACTGACAACGACCACGCCGTGTTATAAGTGAATAATTACTTCGAAAACATACGCTTAGAGCAGAAGGACCATACTACATGGAACTCACATGATAGAACAAATGCAATGCCGATTTGTATGCAAAGTTAACAGGTATGTAAACGACAGCATTGCCATGAAAGCACATAAAAAAAGTCGTTTAAAACAACAAAACTCACCAAACGAGGTATGAAAGTACTTTTTTCTCCTAACGTCGTTTGGCAAACGTTTGCTTTTGGCAATGATTTGAATGAACAGGTAAAATTTATTCTCTAGTGCCCTCACACCAGCGCAAAAAGGAATCGAAATAATGAGATTCACTAATTTCTTGCCGGAAAAGTTTCAGCCACCCATACCGCCCCATACCTGCCCTTCCCCATCCCTACACCCTGCTGCTAGACATACCTTCCGAACGAGTGGAGAAGTGAAATATACTCGACAGCTTGTTCCAACCATGATCGTTCCGCGCCTGTACCCGTGCTTCATAGTTGCTAGCTGGTTTGAGGTTCTTCAGCTGAAAGCTCATCCGATGCCGAATAGTGGGTTGGTACGTGGCGTACGGAGGCACCAAATTGTAGAAGTGATTGGGTGCACCGTAATCATTCATCTCCGGTATGACAACGTTTTCCCACTGGTCGCCACCGTGGGCACTGACGCTGCCGCTGAATGGGCTGCTATACAGGTGGCTGTTTGTTGCTGGTCGATCACTGTAGATGTGATTGTCAAGGGGGTTCTCGTGGTGCAAAAGATGCATGCTTTTCGAGGCAAGCCGGAAGAACAGACGATATTCGCGGATTGGAGAGTAGCTTTGTACAGTCCAGGAGATGTTGTACTGATCTCGATAGCTGCTGAGTGTTGGCTGCAATAAATATGATTTTTCACCAAACATTTCTAGACTATACTGTAGACAATAACTGGGACAGGTTGTACATAATTTAGGTAGAATGTTTACGTTTGAAAAGCAAAATAATTGGATTGGTTTTACTGGCGCCGTGTCTTAAGTCATGCGAGGTACGTATCAACTGCTGACATAAGAATGAATTAAACCTAAGTGTTACTGGGAATTGGGGAGTGCTGCTATGTAAAAAATGTAATATCATTTAGAAACAACGAATTTACAGCGAGTGCCGTTTTCGTTAGTCGAGGTTTATTAAAAAAATCGTACGACCTTTGGTGTGGTACTTACCGAGTCAAAGTAACATAGCGTTGGCAATCCGCTGAGGGACAGCGTGCCACGGTCTTTGCCAAGAGCGTTCGATGCCTGACAAGTGTAGTTCCCAATATCTGAGTATGTAACATTACGAATAACGAGACTGTACTTGTTGCCCCGATTCTGTGCGCAAAAGATAAAGAGTACGAGAATCATTAGAAGAAGTAGGATTAAAAATCAGGAAACATGCAATGCTTGCAGAAATAAATGTAACTTGAGCGATTTTTGTCGAATGGGTGACACCATATTTGCTGATTGCGAAATACCGCACTGAGATTCGTTTCCGTTTTATGCGTTTTATCTGCTACGTAGTGGCATTCTATAAAGCGAGAAGATCTGGGGCTGTCTAGTGATTGCACTGGACTGGCAATTCCGATTGTACGAGAGTAAAAACCTTCTCAGTCATTAGACACATTGATTTCACTGTAGTATCATTCTGAATCCGAATAACACTCGCTGGCTTAAACAGGCAATCAGATACATGCAAATGAAAATGTGGGACTTCAAAGATACGCTAGATTCTAAGTTACTAATAATGTGCAATCGATCGAAAGTGGTGTGTCACTATACTTATACTATGCTGGTTTGTAAAAGATAACTTTTTTTCCAATTTCGCTTTCCAATACGGAAACCACTTAATCATTTTAAGGACCAAGTATTATGAGCAACGTACATTTCATACATCAAACCACCTTCGCACATCAAGTAAGAGCCCAAGACGAATAAATGGAGAAAGGGCTCGAGTCTCTTCTACACTGTATGGCAACGTTTCGAGTGATGGCAAACACTGCCATCTCACAGCATGAGAAGCGATAGAACAACATGACGTTCTTGACAGGGTGTGTGCGCTATCATGCTATCTTTATGCTTAGCACGCTTGAGCGTCTGTGTAAGAAGTGTATTGCCTCCCTTTTTGACGGTTGGCTGGTAAGCTCATGCAGGAAAATGGTGGTGGTTTCAATTTCTGTTTCAAAATGAATTATTATAATAAAACTTCCACTCATTTGTCGCGCGAGTCGTGCTACGATATCGTTGAGTTGGAACTTTTGCTTTCCGCACGCCGCCACCATGACTTTTCTCGCAGACGAGTAAATTAAATTGAAAGTTTTAATTTACCAGGCGACACATGGGTAACTGACATTATTCTTGTGAGTGACTGAAATCCGGTATGCAACGATGCGAGGGGTTGGGTTGGAGGTTATTATTATGGAAGTTTTTTTCAGCTTTGTTTAAATGATGTGCGCTAGATGATAGAGTTGTAAAACGCCACGAAGCAAGGAAGACATATGTTGCTTGCATTATTTTCGCCTATTGCTGTATGCGTCTTTCGAGAAAAATATGTGATTAAAATGTGTCTAATAATGTTTGATAAGGTATATTTATGTATAATAGCATGTTTGTAATGAATGCTGCCAAAATTTATTTATTAATAATTATTGCTTTAAAAATAAAAGGAAAGAGAGTCGCAAATACAACAATAATCATCAAATTTCAGCCAAATTGCCATTTCCAACAATGTTAAACGGGATGATCAATTGTGCCCCCAACTTTGTATTTAGTTCCTCGCTTTATAAGTGAATGTCTTTAACAAATGCACAAAAGTGCAACCAAAAGTCAATTTAATTACAATATGAAGATTTCTGTTAACGTGAAAGATAAACCAAACTGAACATAGTTACGTTGAGTATATAAACTTTATCACCGCCATGGAACAAAGACTAATACAAAATTATACCACCGTCAGTAGTTGCATGACATTCGTTGCACTCAATTCCTCGTAAGCAGGCGTTGTCGATGCAGTAACAATTCTTACTATCATATTTTCGCACACAATCCTACATGAGTAGCTTGCTGAAACGCACCTGTTGTGAGAACTGCTCTGTTATTCCGAGTTGAGTAGTGTCTTGATACCAGACCACACTTGGCGTAGGCTCTCCATGAACGATACACACCAGCTGAGCCTCGTGACCGATTCCACTATGCACAGTTGGTTGTTCACTTCAATTTCTGGAGGATCTATAAAGATAATAAATCTGGCATGGTAAATTTGCTTATGGGAAAGAAATACATTTTGCCAAACATTGTTAGAAAAAGATTGCGATATGTTGTTTGTTCGTATGCTCAGTAACTGTTGGGTGCAAATGAATGAAAAAAAAAAAAAATTGCGATTGCTGCGCGATTGTACCATGCATCGCATAAAAGTGTACGCCACCAAACCGTGTCCTTAATTTTGAAATTGTCTAATGAGTGTGATGCTATTATGCTGCAGTAGCTAGGCTCGGCTATTGTTTTAATTGCATTTTGCCTTGCTTTTCACTTGCAATTGTGACTCTCCCTCCATTACCGTTTCACAAGCATGCATACTCATGTGCGCTAAAGCCCTGCGTAGATAGGTACCGGAAACGAAGTTTTGAGATTGTTTCGTTCCGAGAGATGAATTTGCATCCCGGCATCCCGCAGTTCACAGCACACACGAGGAATACGGTGCGTTGATACACGTAACTTTTCTAGCAATGCTGTTATCCCGTACAAAAGGGCTCATGTTGTCCGCATACCAGTCGCTTAGTAAGTTTGGGATGAGCTGATATGCAAGAGGGAAATCGGATACAGAAACGACAGATGACGTCCCACAGTCGTGCTGGACTTTGGCGATAAATGGACATACTCTGAATAAGTAATGGCACGTAGCATGTGATTGGGTACTCCCATTCGTACTACACGACACTGAAATAGTGTCGTGTGGGTGCTATTGTATGCACTGTCTAAATTTCCACGAAAGAACTGATGAGAAAGTTAGCACATTAAAATGAAAACTGGAAATTTCACTAGAATTTGGTATGTGTTGTGTGTTGTATGGGATGTGTTATTTTTCATTTCATTCTTATAATGTTATCCTCGTTTCTATCGTCTATCTAATACAAGTGAAACATGTTCAATGAATTAGTTTGATGCAGGAACAAATCGTTTGATTCATATTGTGAAATATAATTCTTGCATAACTGTTTGTATATAATTTTCAACCGATGTTTTGAATACCTACATAATACATTTACGAAAACCTCTCTGGTGTCCGGTTGACCGACACGATTATCTGCAGTACATTTGTAATGACCACTGGTGTGTCGGTTAGCATGCAGTATGTCGAGTACGTTGCCCGTCTTGTTTGCCTCTCCATTTGGCATCATGTTATTCTACAAAATAGATGAAGAAAGATAATTTTGCTTTTTAATAGACTTTAAACGTTCGTGAGGTTCGTCTTTATAAATGACTTAAATTATTATGGTTATAAAACCACAAAATAGTTATTTTTTTCAAGAAATGAATTAAGCATGACGGTCTGCCACATTATTTGTGTCTTAGTAATTGTTACTATGTTTGTTACAGTAAAAAGTGGTTGTATGTTTCATTTTTCTTCTTCTTTGGCACAACAACCGCTGTCGGTCAAGGCCTGCCTTTACCCACTGGTGAAGTGAGCTTGGCTTTCTTAACTTATTGTTACCATAGCAGAATAGTCAGTCCTACGTATGGGGGCTCGGTCTATTCGGGACTTGAACCCATGACGGGCATGTTGTTACGTCGTACGAGTTGACGACTGTACCACCAGACCGGCCCTTTACCAATGATAATAATGTTTCATTACCAATGATAATAAAAACTAATGAGAGAGAGAAAAATAAAAGAGTTCTTACCTTTCTGGACCACACAATTTTTGGAGTCGGATTACCGATGCTCGACATTCCATGCGTATCGGTGCTCCTTTATGAATGTCCATTTTGTTCGATGGTGAAATGTAGTCTATTTTTGGAGGTACTAAAATTTCAAGTGTATGTACAATTTCTTTCGGTTCCATCGAACCAATCTGACAAATGTAGTCCCCAGCATCCGAATTGCGCACGTCTCGGATTTCTAAGTTATACCCGGTTGACAACGATCCATGTGGATCAGTATGCGCTTGCACTGGCATTAAGCGAATTCTCGGATTAACGGTAACCTTCACATTTCCAGCCGTTAGTACGGCAATGTCGCGTTTCCATGCCAGCACATATTGACTAGAGTTTTCTATAACAACACGTCAGAGAACAAATCAGTTTAAGGTGTTTGAGAGTGTTTAGTTGGGGTGTGATTATTCTTGTTGTTTTTGAAAATAGAAGGATAATATTTGATTACCTGTTTCATTAATTTTACACGGCAACACTACTGTAGAACCGATCGCTATACTGTACTTTTGTCCTAGTGTGAGAAATCCAGGAGAATATCTATCTTCCTCTAGAAAATTGCTGTCTGGAAAGTGTCCACTTGGTAGAGCCATAGATTCTGCAAAAAAGAGATAGTTCATGGGGTGTTTTTAAATTAAAATTTTATTTTTATATTATATATTCGTATCATATTTATTCAAAATATAATGCGACTTCTTTTTATTTTTATATTTTTTTATTATTTATATATTTTGTATATTTATATATAAAAACAACTTTAGAAAAAAACCCAATTTCCTAAGAATGTAGCAAGTAGCTTTTAGAAAGACCTGCATTGAAAGATGTAAAACATGAATAAACACTGTATTCGTGTCAATGTGAGACCCGGGTACAATCATCTACTCGCACTGCTTAAAAAAAACATGCAATTCATCAATTTAAGCTCCGTATGGACCAGTTACCCTTACGCAAAACTGACTATCCTGCTATAGGTTAACATATCAATCTGAGATAGTGTGACTTCTGTTGACAACATTGGAGATGTGCGCCTATCGCAACACCTATGAAGCCGTCTGAGTCGCTGCCAGGACAATCGTCACTACTCTTCAAAT